>NC_137120.1:28571761-28765814 GCF_949357685.1 Gobio gobio
GCTCATGGCGCTATCCAATTGCGTGCAGAGGGAATTTGAAAGACAATCGTTTATCCCGCCCCTCGGATTGAGCCCTGTCAATGGTGAGTTTCCAGACCCAACATCTTGATGTGGGTCTGGCTTGTCAGGCTAGGACTTTATATAGAAAGAACTACAATCCCATGATGCATTGTGAACAGCATAATCAAATTGAAAACAAAATATAAAACTACTCATTTAAAGTCATATAAAGTCACTCATATTTACTCATTTTATAAAAATTTATTGCAAATATATTGAAATATGTAAGTATTTTGAGAGCGTAGGGAGACCTAATCATTGATTCTTTTATTTTCAGCGCTTCATGGGAGTGGGTGGGGCTAAAGAGCTATTTTCTGATTGGTGAATTTTCTGCACAGCATCATGGGTAATGTAGTTTTTCACCACCTGCTGTTAAAAAATATTTTTAAAAACTAATTTGAAATAAATGTAGGCTAACCTCTTCCACAGAAGCAAATACTATCACTAAAAATGAAAATTAAAAATGTTTTTAAAAGAGTTTTTCCTCTCACAATTCTAACTTTATAACTCGCAATTGTGAGAAAAAAGTCAGAATTGTGAGATAAAAAGGTTGCAATTACCTTTTTTTTATTTTTTATTCTGTGGCGGAAACAAGCTTCCATGGGAACCCGACTGTTGCGCTCTATTCAAAATATTAATACTTTAATAGTAATACTAAAATAAGATTATAAATCAAATTACCCCTTACAATACCCATTACTCCACCAGTGAATATTTCTTAATATTTCTAGTAGTTTCATTTTTGAAAGTCAAAGTAAGCAAAAAAAACTTCTACCAGTATTATAAAAAAAAAATGTCATAAGCTAGCGTGATATTTTTGAGGAACGGCATGCAAATAAAGATGCAGTTTCAACACAGTTGTAACAAGCCTGACCGCAGTGTCTGCCCATGCGAGTCTGCGTCATATTCCCAAATTAAACATCCCAGATGACAGGAAACATCAGGACAAAGACCAGCTCCATTTACTATCATGAGAAACACGAAACTGCCATGTAAAGCAACCTAATTCTTCGAAAACATGACACTGTTTGCTTTTGCCTAATAGAGAGGAAGACGTTTTCCATGTGTTATTACTGCAGATTTATGAAAAAACTAAGATATTTTTCACATGTGTATCATTTAAATAAAATTGTCCCATTCTAATTATGTTCATTATAACACAAAAATAACAGATTAGTGCTTTATTGTACAGTATTTTACAGTAATTGAACCGTGCTCTAATAAGAACAAAACATGAAACAACACTATTAATGAACAAATGAAATTTATATGAAAATAAGACATTATTTCAACATCTCTTCGCATGCATGCAGACATGACGGAAATGACATCAAGCACAACGCTTGACTTCACTTCCAGGTGCTCCTCTTATGGGACACAGAAGACAACAGCACATCAAGTGATTCCGTGGCATAACATTAAAGGGGGTCTGACAATGTGGGGCTACTTGGCTTCTTGTATTTTTTTGGCACTTTGTTTTTCTTTTGCCTGGAGAAACAGAGGAAGAAAGAAAAAGACATTTTCATTCTAATACACTGAATCTAAATTTACAATTCCTAGTATTTTGAATTTGCATAGTATATTGTTAAGCAGTATTTCCAACACTGCAGTGGGTCAATAAACGCAAATGTGCCAGGTCACTAAATGGGTGCTATTACTGCAGGACTATATAAAGCTTTTTACTTAGGTGTTAAATTTTTAATCTTAGCATAATACCGTTCAAATTTCACTAACTTGCGCATGGTTTCATGCAGTCATATTACCAAGAGAGCAAAACACTGCAAGCTCAAAGGCAAAGTGGAAATAATGCATCAGCAGCGCCCTCGAGTGGTGTGATGAGATTCGCTTCACACACACGGCTCTGACTGCACTTACCTTTTCCACCAGTGGTATCAGCTGCTGATATTCGGCCAATGTCTTCAGTAACTCCATAATAAAGGGTAGGTAGTTGTGCTTCCGTCTAATGTTCTCAACCTTTAAAAAAAACGCACACAAAAAAACATTTTAATTTCAACATTTCAACATTTATAATTTTTTTTTATAAAAAGTTATTTTATAACATATCACTAACTAATACAATTAACTCTTGAAAGGATAAATAAAAAACCTTAAAAATAAATTATTTTACAGTAAAGTGATTTTATTACAGTTAAATGAAAAACCAATGAGGAATAATAATAATAATACTAGAAAAGTGATTTTATATTTTATAATATATATTACTTATAAACAAATTTTATATTTGAAAGGATGAATTAGGGGAATAATTATGATTATTATTATACTACAATAAAGTAAAGTGTATTTTATATTTCATAACATGCATTCGTTTTTTAAGAGCCAATGAAACAAAAAACAACAATAATAATACAAATAATAAAAGAAGTTATATTTTATAACATTACTTATTAATAAAATTAACTTTGAAGGATAAATGAGGAAAACCATTAATAATTATAATAATTTATTACCACCATCATTATATTATACAGCAAATTAATATTTCATATCATGAGTTAAATTAAGAACCAATAAGGAAAATAATAATCATAATAATAATAATTATTATTATTATTATTGAAAAGTGCATTTTCTATTTTATAACAAATACATTTTTAAAGAGCCAGTGAGGAAAACAACAACAATAATAATACTGTGATATTTTATGACATATTACTTACTAATAATATTAACTTTAAAATTATAAGTCAGGAAAAAACATTATGATTAATAATAATAATAATAATATAGTATCATTATACAGTAAAGTGATATTTTATAACGTAACTTATTAAAAAATTAAAATTCAAATAGGAAAATATTATTATTAATAATAATAATAATAATAATAATAGGTGTATTATATTTATAATAAAGTAATCTGCATTTATTTTATTACATAAAATAATTTCGTTTAAAGAGCCAGTGAAGGAAAACAATAATAAAAGAAAGGTAATATTTGATTACATATGTTACTTATTAATAAAATTAACTTTGAAAACCTTAATAATAATAAAATAATAATTTTATCAGCCTTATCATCATCATTATACAGTAAAGTGATATAACAATTATTAAAAATAATAATTAATTAATAAAAATTATTAATAACAATAAATTAAAAGTTTAAATTTCATATTTTATAACATATTAATTAGGAACAAAATTAACATTTGAAAGGATGAATTAGACGATAATAATAATATGAATTATTATTATTTTCACAATAAAGTAGTGCACTATGATTATAGTTTTTAAAGAGCCAATGTGGAAACCAACAGGCAAAAAAAATTTATATTTGATATTTAAAAAATTTTTTTTTTTATAAAATGTTACAAAAAAATTAATTAATAAAATTAACATTTAAAAAAAAAAACAATATGACACTTATACACTCTAAAAAATGCTGGGTTAAAAACAACCCAAGTTGGGTTGAAAATGGACTAACTCAGCAATTGTGGTGTTTTAACCCAACTATTGGATTGTTTTAAGCAAACATTTACATTAAAACAACCCAATTGCTGAGTTAGTCCATTTTCAACCCAACTTGGGTTGTTTTTAACCCAGCATTTTTTAGAGTGTACTATTACAAAGTAAAGTGATGTATTTAAGTTAAACTTTTAAAGAATGTTTGTGGAAATTTCATTACAATAAAGAAAGGTTTTATATTAATAATATTCTTAGTTATTAAAAGGAACTTTTTAAAAGCTCATTGAGGGCAAAACCATGTACATACTTTGTATCTTTTAAGTTTTAGGTTCTCTTCATCAATCAGGAGCTGATACTTGGCGATCTCTGACTGGATGGAGCTGAGATGATTTCCACTCTGGTCAGTGTCCATCGGCTCTTCCTGTGAACAGAGGTAACTTCCTTAAGCAGCCGCCAACATTCTGTCATTCATTTAACACAGTCAGAACATCTTACTTCTGTGAGCTGAGTCTGTAGTTCGTCGATCTTCTTTTCATAAATCATCTTGCGGTCCGAAACAATGGCCATCAAGTTGAATCGAATCTCTCCCTCACTGTACCTAAAAACAAAAAGATTTTTTTTAAAAACAGCTCTGTAGAAATACCATCGACTCGAAAGAAATCACCTACTTCTGTATTCGTTTCTCAATGACAGGCCGTACAGCACTGATCCAATCATCCTGGTTACACACACCTGAGAAAGTGAAAAATCATTTAAGAACATGAACCAACTGAACAAAATAAATAATTCACAGACTGTCGAATCCATCTACCTAGGTCTATTGGTCCTTCACGAAGTCCGTCCAACTCGTACAGTCGTCCGTTAACAGGAACGTAGCTCACAAAGTGAAAAGCATCCTCTTCTTTAGCCGTCGACTTTGCGTCAAACTCAAACATCTGCTGTCTACAGGAAAAAAAAGAATTATGCAGATCATCTAACATTTAGTAAAAGAGAAAAAAAAAAAGTTTTATAAGAACAAAAAACCCCAACCTGGCGAAGCTGTTGTGAACTTGTCGAATAACTTCAGAGTTACTGAGAGCAAGACCCTTCATCTTGAGAAAGAAAAAGTCTTAAAAGCTTTCATAAACAATAATAATGGAAAATACCCAGAAAAAGAAAAAAAAGGAAACCTGCGCCAACTTACTGCAGCATCAAAACTGAGTGAAAACTCTTTAAATTCTGTCAGCGTGTCCCCGAGGAGCATATCAGGATGTGTGCAGTTTAACAACACGCTGACGATGGCTTGGGTCGCGCAGGCATTATTGATGACCTGAAACAGCACGCCCACACACATAAATGTCCAAACATCCTTTTTTTGTTTGGTAACAGACTGCTGGATTTTAGTAAATGTTCACCAAATTGTTCACCTGCTTGGCAAAGAAGATCTGATCCAGCCTTGAGTCTTGAACAATAGACCCCGCTGGCTCCTCACCCGGTTGCCACTTAAAGAGGAAAATCAGACCATGAACGGGCCTGAAATGATTCAATTGCAGTTAGAACACTGGAAGAGCACTGTCTGCATATAATAATAATAATAATAATAATAATAGTTATTGCTATTGCTTACTTGAGATTTTCAAAGTTTTCTGGCTCCATGCTCCATATCTCTTCCACCTGTGCACCTTTGCATCCTAACGAAAACAGAAATCAGTGTCATACGACATTCGAAGACATCAATAATGCTGAAAAAAAAAATCCTGTTTACACCTGGTATGCGTTAGTGTTAGACCGATATATCGGCCGGCCAATATATCGGGCCGATATTTGCGATTCTTACGCGTATCGGCGTCAGCCGATACAAGGCTGCTGCGTTCGCCGATATTTTTTTCCGCTGCATTATTTACAGACAGGCGTCCACAGGGCAGCTCTCACCGTCTTCAAACTCTCTTGCTCTCCCTCCCTCACGCATATTAATCAAAATCAATTGAGAATTGACACGATGGTAAAAGGTCGAAAGACTGAAGTTTCACGTGGAGCATTGGGAGATTTTTTTCCTGAATTACCGCTGGTGTTGCTCTGCAAGAGATTAAGTTAAGTGCACCTACACTCTAAAAAATGCTGGGTTAAAGATAACCCAAGTTGGGTTGAAAATGGACTAACCCATCAAATGGGTTGTTTTAAGCAAACATTTAACCCAACCGCTGGGTCAAAACAACCCAATTGCTGAGTTAGTCCATATTCAACCCAACTTGGGTTATTTTTAACCCAGCATTTTTTAGAGTGTAACCATTAAATGACTAGGTTGTAAATAGTTTTAAAATTAAGTATAGTACAGTCAGTGTGCACTTTATTATGCTGCTTGCTTGTTGATACTGTGTGCAATAGTGTAATTATTTTATTTATGCTTAAATATTTATTTTCTGAATTTATTTTCACCACTGAACACTTTTTTTTTTCTTGTTCTACCTCACCTGTTTTTACTATTTGTTAAATATTGTTTTTTTTAGTTCAATTAATGTTCCTTTTTTTTAATTGTAAATTTTAAATTGTCATCATCCTGATCATTGTGTCATTTTTATGTTGTAAATTAAGGGAGCAAAAGCAGTATCGTCTTCAAATATCGGCTCAAGAAAATTGGCAGCCCGTATCGGTCATCGGCTAAGGCTGATGAAAAGAAATCGCTATCGGCATCGGCACTAAAAAATCCATATCGGTCGACCCCTAGTATGCGTTTTGATCAAATCACAAGTAGACGAGGGAGACACATTCCCGTTTACACCGGGTGTTTTAATCCGTCTCTTTTGTCCACTTTCAACCACTTCTGTCCTGATTTCTTCGAGGGGAGGGTTTATGGGTGGGTAATTGTCTGGGCTTTTCAGATCTTTTGATCTAATGGATGAAATAAGCTCACACAAATGTACATATGAACTAGCAGGGTTTTTCCTGCATTGAACATTTTTTGGCGGCCGCCAAAACAAATTTGTCCCGCCAAAGCCTAATTTACGCGTTACGCCCAAAACACACCCAAACTCATTAAGAGACTAGTGACAACCCTTTTGGACCATGCACCTGGCACGCCAACCGTTTTTCCCGGCGTTAAACTAGCAAAAGTTGATTCAGACATGCCCTAAGTTCACCGGCAACCATGCGCTTCAGACCGTGCACTCGGATTTAGGGCTGCTCGATTATGGAAAAAATCATAATCACGATTATTTTGGTCAATATTGAAATCACGATTATGTAACACGATTATTTCACATGACTTTGGGAATGTGTTGTATTTATTAAAAATACACCTTTCAACAATTCAATTGAAATTGTAACATTTGTTGTACTTTTTGAACTATTAAAATAAATAATATAACATATATTCAAATCAAAGTATAAAAGTATTCACGTAAAAATGATAATCACAAATAAATAAGATAAACAATATGGTTCGGCTAGATATGCTTTTCAGGTACGTCTAACATTAGTTTTCAGGTACAGAAATGTCTCAAATGTAAAATAACATTGCATATTTGAGTGCATAAATTAAAGATTAATCCTATTAAACTTACAAAAGCTATTCAATCCGGATCGGATATGCGTCGTCTTTCTCGACTGTATAAAGTTCACTTAAGGCATATACAGACTATGTCTGCTAGGATACTCATCAAGATGGACATGTTGACATACGTTTTGTGTGAGTTTGTCCGTTCAAGAGCAAGACTTGAAAGAGAACTCAATATTTGCGCGCTGAGAGACGTGTGCGCGCTCTCGGATGATACATTATCAGATAGATACATTTTCTCACAGCGCGCGGCTTCTCATTCGCGTCTTCTGGCACTAAACCCGGGTGACGACGGTGAAAACGACTGGTCATATTCTAACATATGGCAGCACTCGCATGCATTGCACAAAGTTTACAAAGAGAGAATTATTTGAAAAATATGAGGGGGAAAAAGGACGTTTACACGGCACCCCTGCTCTCGTCAGTTTTTGTTTCTTTATTAGATTGTCATAGGTCACTCTGTTTAATTTTCAAGTGGTTAAACAAATTCGTGGTGTTCTCTTGCGTTGCAGACACTACTTGTAGCAAATCTTGCACGTAACATGTTTTTGCTCGTCGTCTGATTCCTCGAAGCCAAACTGTTCCCAGACAACGGAGTTGGTTTTGCCTTTTTTGCTCACCAAACGCTGCTGTAACTGCCCTCCTTCTGCCATCTTTACTCGCGCAGAGTTTTTAAATTCCAGCGGATGATATGCACACGAGACTCCCGATCTGAGAGAGATTGTGGCTTCGGGAGGGGCGGATGAGCGCATGCGCGTTTCATTCAGAACGCAAGGCAAAATAATCGTTTTTTCTCGATTGTACTATTTTGGTGATCGTTGGGAGGCAAAATCGAAATCGAAATCGAAATTCGATTAATTGCACAGCCCTACTCGGATTGTTAAAATATGATAGCTGCAAGACCAGCCGAATGCCGTAAGTGTGTGTTAGAAATCAGGAATTGTAAGAGAACATTTTTTTCAAACCAAACTTGGGTCTTCAGCCGACAAAGTTTAAATCCCGTCTGGATAGCGCGCTTCCCATAAGGCATTAAGTCAGTAGGCGGCCTTTTGTGGCTGTTTAAACGCATTTGACCACATGAACATTTGCACTTTGAAAGCAACCTGGCCGAATGCGTTTTCGAATACTTCTGGAAGTGGTTGAAAGTGGACAAGCTCAAAACGTTTTAGTCCCGGCATTTACACCTGTATTAAGCAGCGTCCACTTGCGATACAATTGACCAAAACACATCTTAAAGGGTTAGTTCACCCAAAAATGAAAATTCTGTTTTTAATTACTTACCCTCAGTCGTTCGACACCCGTCAGACCTCCGTTCATCTTCGGAACAGAAATGAAGATATTTTAGTTGAAATCTGATGGCTCTGAAAGGCCTCCATTGACACAATGGCACGGTTCACTCTCAAGACCCTTAAAAAGGCACTAAAGACGTCGTTACAAAGTCCATCCTACAGTGGTTCTAAAATAACTTTATGAATCGGCGACAATAGTTTTTGTGCGCAAAAAAACCCTAAATAACGTCTTACATAGTGATGACGATTTCAAAACACGGCATCATGAAGCTTCGAAGCATTATGAATCAATGAGCCGAATGATGATTCGGATCGCGTGTCAAACCGCCAAACTGCTGAAATTTGGCGATTCAAACCTCTGAATCGACTCGCTGATTCATAACGCTTCGAAGCTTCATGAGGCCGTGTTTTGAAATCGTCATCACTATGTAAGTCGTTATTTAAGGTTTTTCTGCGCACAAAAACTATTGTCACCGATTCATAAAGTTATTGTAGAACCACTGTAGTGAGATGGACTTTGTAACGACGTCTTTAGTACCTTTTAAGGGTCTTGAGAGTGAACCGTGCCATTGTGTCAATGGAGACCTTTCAGAGGTATCAGATTTCAACTAAAATATCTTCATTTCTGTTCCGAAGATGAACGGAGGTCTGACGGGTGTCGAACGACATGAGGGTAAGTAATTAATGACAGAATTTTCATTTTTGGGTGAACTAACCCTTTAATACCAGGTGTAAACAGGGCCAAAATACACAAATGATACCCATATATTCCAATTTTTTTGTTTAAATGTGCACCAATGATGATAGAACCAATAATGGTCCAAAACATTTCAATTGAACGTACTAATGATGATAAAAAATAATGTCTCGAATGCCCAAACATGCTGGGGGAACATAGAGTAGAATGCCAACAAAACATTGATTAGATGCAAATAAAGGCTAAAAATGCTAATACATTTTCGAGCACGCACCTATGATGCACACATAAAGATGAATTAAATGTTTGGAATTTGCAAATGATGCCCATATACAATGAAACAAATGTTTGAATACATCCAACAAGATCGAACATTAATGTTCCAGAATGTGCAACTGATGCCAAAATTTAGAATCAAATGCTTGAATGCACCTATAATGTTCATAAAAATATGAATAGAGTGTTCAGAACGTGTAAATGTTCAGATACACAGATGAGCCAAAACATTATGACAAACCGGCAACAGGGTGTGGGCGGCCAAGGCTCATCGAGACTCCAATCTGGTCCAAGCCAACAGAAGGTCTACTGTGGCATAACAAAATTTAAATAATAGTTTATGGGAAGAATGTGTCATCGCACTCTGCTGCATATGGGGCAGTGTAGCTGGAGACCAATCAGAGTGCCTATGATGATCACTGCCCACTGCTGAAAACACCTACAATGGGCACACGAGCGTCAGAGCAGTAGAAGAAGGTTGTCTGCTCTGATGAGTCCACTTGATGAGTTCCCGTTCGTGTACGCAGTTTATATGAGGAAGTAATGGCACCAGGATGAACTGTCGAATGACGCCAGTGAAGGGAGCGTGATGCTCTGGGGCCTCATTTATAAACGTTGCGTACGCACAAAAGAAGGCGTACGCCACTCTCTACACAATAATTGGTATTTATAAAAAGCAAATTTGACGGGAAAATGTGAGGTCCTTCACGCAAGCTCTGACCCAGGCGTACGCACAAACACGGGTGAAATGAGAAATGGCGACACCGTCGGCAGATGGAAGAAACACGTGAAAGTGTGTGAAACTGTAGACCGTTGTGTAAAAGAAATGGCAATACTGCCTCTCATAAATAACTTGAAGACTTCACAAAGCAAGTATTACAATTAACAGCCTACACGAACACCCGTTTGATCGATCTGCAGTGTAAAACAAACAAAATCAAACGAAAATTACAACAGAAATGCAAAAAAAAAAAAAAAAGTGAAATATGTTCTGCAACAATATTGGCATGTCATGCAATTCATCCTCATAAATAATATGGTAAACAGAACGAAATAATGTACAAAACTGATATTCTCGTCAATGTGTCCGTCTGGCGGAGGAGAGATGCAATTAGATCAGGGGTGTCCAACCCTGGTCCTGGAGAGCTACCACCCTGCAGATTTTAGCTCCAACCTCAATCAAACACACCTGAACCAGCTAATCATGGTGTTCAGGGTGATAGATAATTACAGACAGGTGTGTTGGAGCAGGGTTGGAACTGAAATCTGCTGGACGGTAGCTCTCTAGGAGCAGGGTTGGACACCACTGAATTAGATAGACAGATAGATAGATAATTAGGGAGATATATAGATAAATAGATAAATAGATGTATTAATTGTCCACTGGGGAAAGTTGTTTTAGTAAAAATTTCTTCATCAGCTACGGAATCATGGTATTCATGCAAATGCCTTTAGTTTGTTTTATTTTCGATAAAATAACATATGACATATGTCTCAACCATTCAGAAAACCTGCAAGAAATTACATTTGCACTGAACTATTTCCCATTTCCACGTAGATAACAGGGCTCTACATAGCGCCCATTTTGGGCGCATTTGCCCCTGAAAATGACTGCGTGCGACTGTGAAAAAATATTTAGGCGCACCGGTGCGAGTGACCCGATCGATTCTCATGAATAGATGTATAATACAATCGGAATAAAAACTACAACTGCCAAAGTGCATCAACACTGACTGACTGAGCAACTGTTGCGTTTCGTGCTGCAATCAACTGCTTTTCATGCCTTTTGTCAGCAGAGCATGAGCAAAAAACGTGTGCGACGGACTACACTTCACAGATTGTTTACCAGGTGAAACGTGTGTGACGCAGCCATGCGCGCTTACCAGACGCCTCGCGCTGATGTTTCCTTGCAACCAAAATTAACTAGAAATACTACATTTGGATTATCATAAACCAGGTCGGAAATTAACATGGGCTTGGGGCAAAAATGCCACCAAAAATGAATTAATAAAAAATCATTTTAAAACGCCCCAGTATGAGTGCTTGATTTAATCTGTATCAGCTGCAGTCCATACAAATGACTAGATGCATATGAGTGAGTACATCATGAATCCATTTACCAAACCGTGTTTTTATCTTACCCTGAATCACTACGGTACACATATAATAAGTGTTTATATTCTGACTATTCAATTCCAGTTTGGGTCGCAGCGCTGCGGAGGAGCACAGTCCCTGTGTGACTCGCCATAGACACAAACAGAGAGAAGTAGATCCGGCTGCAGTGTTCTTCCGCGAGACGCATGCAGTTCTGTTTATTAAGCGCCAGAGCGCATAAAGTTACGGACAGCTATTGCTCCGAGTATTGACGTGATCTTGTACAAAAGTCCAATAGACAAGTTGATATTAATTAACAACGTTTTAGGCACAATACTGTCTATTTCGGGAAACTACACCAGAACGTTGCGCATCTCCAAGCGGTTTGATTCGAATGAATCTGCGTTTGAACGATTGAATGAACGACTCGCACATAAGACTTGACGCCACCTACTGGCGGTTTTATTTTTATTTATACTTTGCATGGACTTTTTATTTAAAATATAAAGCTTTTAACTAAGTTTCAGTTTAACTTGTGCATAGCCTATTTCTAAATTCAAAAAGTTATATTTAAAACATTCATACAACATTATCCACCCATGAGCTGCATTAAATCTATGTAAATGTGTCTAAACAGCACTTCAGATAGAGCTGCTGTGGCACTTCTACAGTGCAAAGATTGATCTTTTGATGCTGATTTAATTTGATTGGTAACAGTCTGGTTGTGTCTTATTGCTCTAACTGAATTTATTGTTTAAATTAACATTTTAAAAACAACATTTCTATTTTAATTGAAGAAATTGCCAAAAGATGATGCATACATTTAATAAGATTAGAAAACATTGCTCTTATAATGGTAAAAATGCCCCTGGACATTAATTTAAAGGGACAAAGATTATCCTGGGAAAGTTATAATTGGAATGCGTGTTATTGATCAGAAAGTGCTCCTATATTTTGGACTGTGCTCCTCAAGAAAAATGTTAGCGTAGAGCCCTGGATAATAGGGATAGGGATTAATAGGGATTCCCCAATAATTGCCGCCAGTCTCTCATCAAGAGGGGTCAGCTCCGGTGTCCCCTCTCCCCCACCCGTGGCAGACACACTCTGGCAATGGAGCGCTAGACGCTTTTTTGCCTCGACTTTGATGTCCGACCATGTCTTTTTTTTTCCGGCCACGGTCCGAGGTTGTGAGGCTACAGCATTTACGGCGTCTGCAACCTTTTGCACCTCAAGTGCCTTTTTGGCATTAGTAATGCCCACACTGTGCCCTCCAAACAAAATTGTTCTCCTCTTTTCCATCTCGCCAACGATAATTTCTACTTCACATTGAGTGAAGTTACGTTTTTTTGATTTCCTCTCTGTATTTGCCATGGTTTCGCAATCGATGAATATTAACTTGTGGGCGTTTCACGGACTATTTATGGGCAACTATGGGCGTGACATGAAGCCGCAAAAGCTGCAGTACATTTAGAATTGACTGTGATTTATTAAGGGAAAACTGCATAGGATGTGCGTGCGCACGGTTTTATAAATCCGAATATTTCTGTGCGTACGCAAGTCCTATGATTCATCCGTACGCCACTTCTGACGCAAATCCTACGCAAAGTTTTATAAATGAGGCCCCTGGGCAATGTTCTTCTGGGAAACCCTGTGTCCGGCCATTCGTGTAGACATCAATTTGACACGTGCCACCAACATAAACATTGTTGCAGACCAAGCCTTTCATGAAAGCGGCTCTTTCAGCAGGATAACGCACCCGGCCACACTGTACACATTGTTTAGGAATGGTTTGAAGAACATGATGAACAGTTCAAGGTGTTGATCTGGTCTCCAAATTCCCAAGATCTCAATCCAATTGAGCATGTGTGGGATGTGCTGGACCAACACGTTCGATCCACGGCGGCTCCACCTCACAACCTAAAGGACAGGATCTGCAGCTAACATCTTGGTGCCAGAGACCACAGGACACCTTCAGGGCTCTTGTAGAGTCCATATCTCCAAGGGTCGGCACTGTTTTGGCAGCACGTGGAGGACCAACAACATACAAGGCAGGTGGTCATAATGTTTTGGCTCATCTATGTATACTTAAATGGACGTACACAACCAATAACGCCCCAAAAAAATACTAATGGAGAATTCAGAATGTGCAAATACACTGAAACACATGGAATATAACCAATATTAAACACAAAACATTCTTTGGAAACATTTTTCCAAATTTCTTCCTTTGTGTTTAACAGAACAAAGAAATATTTGGAACAACTTGAGGTAAATGACGACGCAATTGTCATTTTTGGGTGAACTATCCCTTTAACACCTGCAATAAAGATGAATCGAATCATACTCAGAACATGCGAATGATGCTCAAATATACGGAGTCAAATGTTCGAACACATTATGATGCCCACAAAAATATGAATCGAATGTTTGGAACGTGCAACTGATGCCCAAATATAATGCGTCAAATGTTCGAATGCAACCTAACGCCCACAAACAAATAAATCGAATCATGCTCAGAACATGCCCAAACACATTGCACATAACCAATATTTTTCAAATTATCTTCCTTTGTGTTCAACAGAACAAAGAAATGTATACAGGTTTGGAACAACTTGAGGGTGAGTAAATGATGACATAATTGTCATTTTTGGGTGAACTATCCCTTTAACACCCATGAAAAGATTAATCGAATCATACTCAGAACATGTGAATGATGCTCAAATATACAGAGTCAAATGTTCGAACACAATATGATGCCCAAAGAAATATTAATCAAATGTTCGGAAAGTGCCTAGCTACATTGAATTCAAATGTTCGTACACATCCAATATTGCCAACAAAAATATGAATCGATTGTTCGGAACAAAAATGCCATCTAGCTTAGGTAGGCTGCTCACTACTTTTTGATTCATGACCACTGACATTAGACTCAAGTTAAGCTGCAAAAATGTGATGCAGCTGTCATTCTGCTTTCATTAACAAGTGTAATAGTGCAGCACTGCCATTCAAAGAATATGATTATGTGGATTTAAACCACATGGCAGGCTGGCAGTCACACCCTATAATAACCAATTCACATTGGGTGACCAAAATCACTGAACTGAAGCAAACCTAGCGCACTTACACGCACCGCTAATGTAAGAAAATATTGAGTGCTCACCAAAGCCCTTTATCAGCTCTGTGAAAACTCCCGGGTCGCTCTCCATAAGACACCATTCCCCAGCGCTTCCCGCCATTTCTAAAAGTATATATCTTATTGCAAACAGAAAATTGTTCTCGTGTAACGGTTAAACGAGGCTAACGAGACTCATTCACACATACAGTAGTTTTCCCGGCATTCCTTTCGACATGCGTCATTCTTCTACTTCATGCGGTGCCTTCAACATGTGCGGCGCACGCTTCTGCCTCCATGTGTCTAGGAGTGTTTTCGAGTCGTTCTTAGCCCCTTTCTTTCCAAAAGTGATTTTGAAAGGAAATTTCCGTCGTCGAACAAATATAGTGCATTAAATGTTAATAAACTCCACTTTGTGTCATCTTAACACGATAAATGAATGCATATGCTGAGATAGCCTATTACAGGGCTTTCAGACTAGTAAACTTCAGACATGTAATTCTGACAAATATAGTACTTTGTTTATGAATTACATTATTTCAGCATTACACTAATCTCTGTAGGATGGTAGCCTATCATCTGCAACGTTTTAATAAGTTTACATGGTTATACATATTAAAATCTAAAATTAAACGTTCTGTTTAGGTTAGCTATACAAAACACAAAAATAACCTGCAGGCAACATTCTGGGAATGTTCTCTTTAGGTTACAAAAAAGGACCAATAAGAGAATATTCCCAGAATGTTCTTATTTGGTTCCACCCCAAAAATGGGAAAACGTTTGTGTTTGCTGGGAAGGGGTTGACGTTTTAGTCAATTCATAAAGATATTAGAATGTTGATATTCATACAGAATTAGTCGACAATAATTAGTTTACGGTGTTAAATAAGATTTTATTTCAATCCATTGGGTGTTTGTGTGTGCTTACAACAACAAACAAATTAACATTTCTTTGAATAAAACAAAAACAAAACATCAATACTTCATTTAAAATACATGTATACTGTACATAAATGAATACTGAGTTTATGTAACTCAAGTCAAAATAAAAAAAAGTCCAGAAAAAAATTTATAACAAAAAAAAAAGCATAATAACAATACTAAACGTCATTAAATAAGGCAGTTACAGCAGCATACATTTTAAAACACAAATACATAACCAGTATTTGGGCTGTTCAAGGGTGACAACAAGTATAAATACATATGACAAAACATTATGACTGATTAGGTTGATATTGACCATTGCCTGAGCCCTCAGGGCTGGTATTCAAACAGCACGGACGGCATTGTTCAATAAGAGGCAGAAGTTTCCCTTGCTGATGGAGCTGTTTTGTATCTGAGCCCCCTCCAATGCACTGGCCATTAATAAAGACTCTTGGCACCTGAAAGAGTTAAAGGACTATTGTCAACAATATGATCTTGATAAAAACAATATATCTACCTATAAACACCGGTCAGGCATAACACTATGACATAAATATGATTTTGTCCTCAAAGTTGATGTGTTAGAAGCAGGAAAAATGGGGAAGCGCAAGCCAAATTGTGATGGCTAGACGACAAAGCATCTCCAAAACTGCAGCTCTTGTGGGGTGTTCCCGGTCTGCAGTGGTCAGTATCTATCAAAAGTGGTCCAAGGAAGGAACAGTGGTGAACTGGCGACAGGGTCATTGATGCACGTGGGGAGCAAAGACTGCGATCAAACAGACGAGCTACTGTAGCTCTAATTGCTCAAGAAGTTAATGCTGGTTCTGATAGAAAGGTGTCAGAATACACAGTGCATCACAGTTTGTTGTGTATTGGGCTGCATAGCCGCAGACCAGTCAGGGTGCCCATGCTGACCCCTGTCCATCGCCGGAAGCGCCAACAGGGGGCACAGAGGATCTGCTGCTAACATCTTGGTGCCAGATACCACAGCACACCTTCGGGGGTCTAGTGGAGTCCATGCCTCGATGGGTCAGGGCTGGTTTGCCAGCAAAAGGGGGACCAACACAATATTAGGTCATAATGTTATGCCTGATCGGTGTATATAATCAGCATCCAGGAATGGAAACGGTGTTGTAAATATAGACAAATGACAGGACTTACTGTTCTGGCACCTGTCATTTGTGCTAAGGTCTCTTGGAGATGTCGGCCATCGTTGTGCTCATCCAATTCGACAACTTTATATGTAGCTCCGATCTCATTAAAGACATTCTTTGCCATCTTACAGTAGGGACATGTGGTTTTGGAGAATATTACAACACAGTTAGTGGACACAACATCCTGTAAAGAAAAGATTAATAAATCAATAATGAATAAAAATGTATTCAAGGCATAGGACATATATTTAGTGGGATTCTAATGCTGGGTTCACACCAAACGCGAATAGAGCGTCAGAAGTCAATGGAAAGGTGCGTTGACGCGTGTCTGAAGGTCCTACGATTCCGATGGACGCGATTCCGCCTCATTCGCGCGTCCAGTTCGCGTCTGACGCCCGAGTTGAACATTTTGAACTTTGCAACAATTCGCGCCGCGTCAACCAATCACGAGCCTGCTTGCTGCTGTCACGTGGTAAAGTGACGTGATGAGAAACCCTGCATAATTAAAAAATACTACTGTGTCACAAAATGTAGTTTTAAGACTTTTTCAGGTGAGAAGGTAGTTGTTTAAAGCTCAAATCTGCGGTTTATTTATAAAGAGAGCGCCTATTTAAAAAAAATAATCCTGTTTCTTTGGAGTTGTGAGATCCAGGCGATCACTGGGCACTCAGCGCTCATTAACCCCGGCGAGAGCAGCCTTTCCTCGGCCAGTCCCTGTATGGCTATTAATGTATAATATATATTTTTAATGAAAATGAAAAGAGGCAGAGGTGTTTTATGACATTTTTCTCCTGGAGCACCTTGAACGCGCGTCTATTTCGCTTCAAACACTCGATTTATACGCGCGTCCAATTTCGCTGTGGACGTGCAAATGGATTCAAAATGTTCAAGGGTCCAACTAGACACGATTTTGACGCTCTATTCGCGTTTGGTGTGAACGCAGCATAAACAATTGCTAATGCAATTTAAAATGTGGGGGGAAAAATCTCCAGGTTTGCTTTGCTTGTTTATAGGGCTGCACATTTTGGCCCAAAAAGTTGTGATTATATATTAATATGACTTTATAATATAACAATATTTCAAAAGTATTTGAGAAATTAAAATAACTTAACAGTGATATGGCGGTTTTAATTTCTTCATATTCAAACGTTAAGCCATTAGGGATGGGCGATATGGACTTAAAAATGTATCCCGATATTTTCTAGTATTTATTGCGATAACGATATCAATGACGATAAATGTAGTATCATTCCCCATGTTTTTGGATACAAGTGAAAGCTGCATGCATTCTTGCGAGTTTCAGAAAAACAAACAATGATCTAAAGTAAAACGTACATGTCATCAAATAGGCTCCTATAATACATTTAAAAAAAATAAAAATAATAATAATAATATTATATATATATATATATATATATATATATATATATATATATATATATATATATATATATATATATATATATATATATATATATATATATAATTAATTAATTTTTTTTTATGTAAAATTTCACACCAGCCTTTTCAGAAACGGAAAAGTTGCAGATATAATTGTCTTCTGTAAAGGTGCAGGTAATGTTTAAATAGTGCAACTGTGCTGAAAAACATCACACAATACAAACAATAATAATTAAAATCAATGACAAGTTTTACATGTAAACCGATTCTGTATTTATTCATACACTCATGGTGCAAACAGTGGTAAAAATAGCAGAAACAGCAAAAGTAATTATCCCAAAAATGTCTTCAGATTACAAAAAAGTTGAAAATAATGATTTAATGATAGAACTTCAGTAATTTGAGTTAATAATACCACAAATTCTTCTACTAATACAAATAAACTGCACTAAGGAATAATGAGCTTCTGAGTTCATGAATATTAATCACGTTGTCAGCGCTCATTCAAACTGATTTGCTGAAATCAAAACAGGCACCGTAATAGGTGCACGCCAGCCAATGAGATTCCCGTTTGTGCATTTGTTTCTTCCTGTTCACGAAAGGCTGAATAATTCCAAATAAACGCCATTATTTTACAGGAAAACACAACAAAGGATATTGTTTACATGTAGCACGTCAATTCTGTGTGGTATAAGACTCTCTCGCTCTCTCTTTGAGTGTGTGTGAAACACTGAGCACTCTCAGTCGCCGGCCCTCACACTAGTGTTTAATGTGCGTCAAATACACTGCGCATTCATTGAGATGAACTGAAATAGTATGCTTTACCGATCGATCGAGACAGAGCGAATCTCTTAATTGCTCATTCCAAGTGCTCAGCGAGTGAAAATACATCTGTATGTACAGGTTCAGATTGCCCTCAGGTAGCCCCTCGTTTAGTTATGAACTCTTCCGCAGCTTCCGCCATAGTTGTTTTCGCTCTGCACGTGAGATGCGGATTCAGTGCCGCCGCTCCCATTGCGCGGCGCTTAGGGCACCGAGTGAGCCCACAAGAAAATTCTCTCTCCAACCCCCGTTCAGCTATACAAATTGACGAACGCAGCCACCGCAGCCATCATAAAGTAAACGCTTTAAGCATCAAGAGACGGCCAGCGTTGGCACGGTGCGGATGGGTCGCGCTATCAGCTAGGCTTTATCGTTATTATCGCGGGAAGTCAAATTCTTATCGTGGGGAGAATTTTTACCGGTATATCGCAAACGATAAGACATCGCCCATCCCTATAAGCCATTGAGCTTTAATTTGTCAGAAAACTGCAAGGAGGGGATAGTTCACCCAAAAATGTAAATTCTGTTATTAATTAATCCCCTTCATGCCATTCCAAACCCGACTTCCGTTCATCTTCGGAACACAAATGAAGATCTTTTTAATAAAATCCGAGAGATTTCCGTCCCTCCATTGACTACCAATTTCAAGGCCCAGAAACCTAGTAAAGACATCATTAAAGTAATCCATGGGACTCCAGTGGTTTAACCTCAATTTTACGAAACAAACATAATATACAAAATGTTCATCTCCAACGTGTGTTCACGAGAGCACCACGATGCATACGTGTTGACATGAGAGATAACGTTGCCACGTGAATGCGCATTAGAGATTATCATTTTGTAATTGTTGTGTTCCCAAATGCACATTAACATTGTGGAGCAGCATTTACTGTGACCTGAGCCGCTTCGAAACCCTGAAAACACCAGATTATGAGCTGCTCATAATTTATATCATAATTTAATTAAATTGCAGCCTTTGTGATTTGAAAATCTCACCTAGCCTAGCCATATTGATTTCGGTTTTCATTTTGATTAATTGTGCATCCCATATATATACAACACATGTTGGTAGGACAATTGAAGTCAATAGGGAGCGGCGCGATCCGACAAAAGACAATAGAACTCATTCTACACTGGATGCAGCGCGACACGACACAACAAATACCTGGCAGTAAACCGATGCCTTGTTCTATTTTACTTCAATGAGCCCATTTTGTTTCTGCCTTAAATCATTACATTGTTTATTAATACATTGTTAGCTAACTGTGTGATTGTATATTTTCTGAAATCCATAATTTGGACAAAGTCTCCTCTGATAACAAATCACTCTAAATTACAATGCATACATTTTCTGTGAAGCTGCTTTGAGACGATATGTATTGTGAAAAGCGCTATACCAATAAATGTGAATTGAATTCTATTTGATATACTCCAAGCACTCGCGATACTTCTCATAGGAAGGACAAATGGATTTGGAAAGGTCACCTTCCTTACATCACTTCCAGAATTGAAATTAAATCGTTTTGAGAGCTTGAACATCTGAATCGATACCCAGCCCTACTATTCTCATCCACATTTTGTCATATCACGTAAAAAAAACTGCTGGATGGAAACGGCAAGATGCGCATAAATTCTAAAAATTTGCATAAAACATATGCGCACGTTTGAGTCGGATACATTTTTTTTATCCGATAAGAAAAACACATTTACGATGTGCAATAAGAAGACATTACTAGACTAACCACTAACCAGCGGAACGATCTTTTTGCAAAGTATCTGAAATGCTGTTTTGGTTGTTCCGAAATGCCTAAGCAAGTCTTTTGTCAAAGTGGTTCAGGCTTTCTCTCCCAGAACTATCTTACACGACTGCATTCGAAAGCAAAATAATGAGCTGAATGCGTTTCATCTGCTTGCTCTGAGACGCGAGTCATTTATTAAATGTGATAATTATTATATACAGTGGCTTCTCCTACTCTTCTTATTGATATTTGGCAGCAATTTACCAGGAAGTGATGATTTTATTATCTTCGACTCACTGGATGGAAACAGTGATTTATTTGCAAATGTTTTATGCGATATTCCAATTTTGCGCATAAGTTAAATTCACAACTTTGGATGGAAACATAGTTAATGATGACAACATTTTCATTTTTGGGTGGACTTTCTCTTTATGAAGTGACAAGAAAACTTTTCGTGCACAAAAACAAACAAAAATTTAATTCTAGCCTGTGCCAGTCTCCTATGGCAGCCATTGCTGTTCACGTGAGCACAACGGGATACAACGTAAACCGCAAAGGAGAAAGGCACAGGCCAGAACGAATTGAATAAAGTCATTATTTTTGTTTGTTTTTGCACACAAAAAGTATTCTCGCCACTTCACTAAATTAAGGTTGAACCACTGGAGTCACGTGGACTATTTTAACTATGTTTTTACTACCTTTCTGGACATTGAAAGTGGTAATTAAATTGCTGTCTATGAAGGGGTCAGAGAGCTCTCGGATTTCATAAAAAATATCTTAATTTGTGTTCAGAAGATGAACAAAGGTCTTACGGGTTTGGAATGATGAGGGTGATTAATTAATGACAGAATTTTCATTTTGGGGTGGACTATCCCTTTAAGTTGTTATTCACATTACTCCGACATTTTCAATGAATCAATTGATCCGGTTCAGAAAAGCAGCTCTAAATGATTCATTCACAAATCTGAATGATCTGGGATGCGTGGAATTTTGTTGTTCCACATAAGAAAAGACAGTCATAAGATTTCGGGACGAAATGAGTGAGTAATTAAGACAGAATTTCCTTTAATTGAAACAAAACAAAACAAACCTTACCTGGACATACTGGTTACACCCTGAGCTCGACAACCCAGGCGCAGACGACGTGAAGTTCCCCATTCTAGATAAACGACATGAATTTAGTTCAAACTGAGAGAAATCAACACGACAACAGACTGAGCTTAACACACGCGATGACCTTGTTATAATCACTGGTCTGTAAAAAAGACATGTTGAAGATATAAGGAAAGCAAACGCAGTTAGTGCAGATACAAGAGAATTAGACTGGCAGTTTAAGTCAGTCATGTTCGAACAACCGTTGTCTAACGTTAGATCTCAGACGAAACAAGTAAACCGGATCTCACAGCTAGACTGTAATCTGATCAAGGATTTAAACACTTAAAGACCCCAAACACAGCGCGTTTGTCTGTTAAAGTATAAGGATAACTTGTACCGTCCAGAACGGACAAAAACAATGGCGGTGTTTATTAAAATCTTAATTTAATGTGTATAGAATTCTGTTAAAATATATAATCTAATACTAATTGTCCTCATAATGACCTTAGAATCCGATAAACCTGTTTGGATTTGTATAAACAGCCTCTCGTAAACATCGTGGAGTGTAAAACGGCACGCGCCGCCCTGTAAATAGAAGACCATTCAATGACAGTTACCGGTTTTACATAAAATAGTTGTTATACATTATCATACAAAGTCCAAAACACATGCGTACCTTTAAACCGGAACCACATTTGTATGACGAAAAAAAAGCACCGTCTGTAGTCTCCGCCCTTCACGGGTCGCCTGAATACTTTTCTACCAGCCTTTCTTGATCTTTGGACATTATGAGACACAACTTGTTTTCCTCTAGGGGGCCATGGTGGCTCAGAAACCCAATTCCTAAATTATAGAACGATTTATTGCCTCATGCAGACATGTACACTAAAAAGTATGTATCAGTAAATTACAAACTACAGTGATTTGTCCATCTTCACCAGTGTGTTTTGTATCGGCTAAATACCTTGTGCTTCAAAGTTAGATGTTTTTTATCTGAAAGAAGTGTCGTTTTGAATCCATAGGGTGGCAGTGTGTCATTCTGTAAAATTCATTACACAGAACCGACACAAGAAATGTTTGTTTCTTAAATATTTCGGTTATCCTTGTTTTCTTCTTCTTCTGTCTTTGCCCCATTTTATGACAAGTGATTTAATGCTGCTCCCTAATCTCGGTTTTTCACAAAAGATGCCACATTGCCATTTGCAAGAAAAAGGCAATTGATTTTTTTTACCCACTAATCCTTATGAATTAACCAAAGTGTTCTTGTCACTTTTTTAAACAACGGCATCAGTTATCCAGCTTATGGTTATTTTGTCAACAATAAATGTTTTGAAAACCCCAAGGATGAAGAATTCAATTTTAAATATTGAAGCACTAAACAGGACCAAAAATGGTTCTATAGCTCGGTGTCTTTGAAACAAAAAGAAACTTGGAATTATTTATTGCTTATATTGTAAAGTTTAATGGCCTGAACTCCATACTCATTATTGTCAAAGGAAGATGAGCAGTGTGTTCACCTTTCACTTTTTTTTTAAGTACACTGTACTTAAAGGGATAGTCCCCCCCCCCCCCCCCCCCCCAAAAAAAAAAAAATCTGTCATAATTTACTCACCCTCATGTTGTTCCGAAACCGTAAGACTTTCGTTCTTCTTCGGAACACAAATGAAGATCTTTTTGATGAAATCTGAGAGATTTCTGTCCCTCCATTGACAGTCCACACAACTACCACTTTGACTCTTCAAAACAGTTATGAGATCTTAAAACTTATCCATAGGAATTGAGCAGTTTAGTCAAAATTTTCTGAAGAGACGTGATCGCTTTATATGATGACCAGATTGAATTTAGGCTTTAATTCATAAACATTCATCAACTCGCACATCAGTTCTGGTAAACGGAAGCTCAAGCATGTTTGCTTGACATGCAAGAACCAATGAGGTTCATTCTCTAGTGTTATGCAGCACGTTTGCGCTTCAACAAGAACCAATGAGGTTCATTCTCTAGTGTTATGCAGCACGTTTGCGCTTCAACAAGAACCAATGAGGTTCATTCTCTTGTGTTATGCAGCACGTTTGCGCTTCAACAAGAACCAATGAGGTTCATTCTCTTGTGTTATGCAGCACGTTTGAGCTTCAACAGGAACCAATGAGGTTCATTCTCGTGTTACGCAGCACGTTTGAGCTTCTGCTAGAGGTTTGTTATACGCGCGCAAGCAGGTTCGGTTGAGCTTCAGTTTATGTTCGCTGATCAGTGTTTAAATATGAATAAAAGCCTGAATTCAATTCAAAAGTGATCGTGTCTTCAGAAAATGTTGACTAAATCGCTCAATTAATTTGGAATAGTTTTACGACCTCTATATTAACTTTTTGAAGCATCAAAGTGTCAGTTGTGTAGCTGTCAAAGGAGGGACAGAAATCTCTCAGATTTCATCAAAAAGATCTTCATTTGTGTTCCGAAGATGAACGAAAGTCTTATGGGTTTGGAGCGACATGAGGGTGACCACCTTCCTAATATTGTGTTTTGCTGCCAAAACAGCCCTGACCCGTCGAGGCATGGACTCCACTAGACCCCTGAAGGTGTGCTGTGGTATCTGTCACCAATATATTAGCAGCAGATCCTTTATTTCCTGTAATGTGCGAGGTGGGCCTCCATGGATCGGACTTGTTTGTTCAGCACATCCCACAGATGCTCGATTGGATTGAGATCTGGGGAATTTGGAGGCAAAGTCAACACCTCAAACTCGTGCTCCTCAAACCATTCCTGAACCATTTTTGCTTTGTGGCAGGGCGCATTATCATGCTGAAAGAGGACACAGCCACCAGGGAATACCGTTTCCATGAAAGTGTGTACATGGTCTGCAACAATGCTTAGGTAGGTGGTATGTGTCAAAGTAACACCCACATGGATGCAGGACCCAAGGTTTCCCAGCAGAACATTGCACAAAGCATCACACTGCCTCAGCCGGCTTGCCTTCTTCCCATAGTGCATCCTGGTGCCATGTGTTCCCCAGGTAAGCGACGCACACGCACCCGTCTGTTTGATCGGAACACACAGGCCAGCCTTCGCTCCATATCAATGAGCCTCAGCCGCCCATGACCAGAGGTGTAATGTAACAAAGTAATAATACGTTGTTACAGAACTTGATTATTTCTTGGGAGAATCTGTACTTTACTTGAGTTTTTATATTTCTGTTAAGGTTTACTTTTACTCCACTACATTTCTTCAATAAAATCTATACTTTTACTGCGATACATTTCCCCAAAGCATTTTGTTACTTACTACAAAATAAAGTCGGAAGACTGCAAGCAAGCATGTGCAAAACAACGGGATGCGTCCGTTGCTATAGCGGCTGAGAATTGGGCGCTGTCATTATTATACAGGTGAAAGTGTGAAAGTATACATATAATATAGCCTACATATGTGTATAATTTCATTAAGTTGTCTCTTACATTAGCTACTGTAGGCTACTATGAATGAATGATGAAGGTATAATTAATACATTCATCTTTTTTATTTTTTAAACTTACAATAAACATTTTGCCATTTCTTTTAATTCAAAAGAAATCGTATGGAAGAAAGAGAGTTAAAACTGAACACAATCTTGCTGCTCAAACTGTATAGAACAATTTTTAATATTTTTGTATTTTGCAGTTACTTGTACTTTTACTTTCAATACTTAAGTACGTTCAAAAAAATACTTTTCATACTGAAGTACAATAAATATCACATACTTTAAAACTTTTACTCAAGTAATATTCTATACAGTGACTTTAACTTCTACCAAAGTCATTTTCTGGTAAGATATCTACTTTTACTCAAGTATGGCTTTCAAGTACTTTATCCATCACTGCCCATGACTCTGTTTTGACCACTGTTGACCACTTTTGATAGATGCAGACCGGGAACACCTCACAAGAGCTGCAGTTTTGGAGATGCTCTGACCTAGTGGTCTAGCCATCACAATTTGGCCCTTGTTAAACTCGCTCAAATCCTTGCGCTTGACCATTTTTCCTGCTTCTAACACATCAACTTTGAGGACAAAATGTTCACTTGCTGCCTAATATATCCCACCCACTAACAGGTGCCGTGATGAAGAGATAATCAGTGTTATTCACTTCACCTGTAATAATGTTATGCCTGATTGGTGTATATATATATATTTACAAACTTTTATGTTAGATGCGATTAATCGATTTGATAGCACTATAATATTATGTTTGTAATATTTATGATGCCAAAATACCTTTAAAGGTAAAGTTAAAAATAATATTTTGGTTTCCTGTGCATGTCTTCCTACAATCTTACAATATGGCTTTATATAGCCACATAAGATTAAAAAAAAGTCATTTTTCTCAATGAAAGCAAAAACCTATAGGTCTTTATGTTGCAAAAGCACATTGAGAGTTCAGTTCACCCAAGTTATCACACTCTTCTGAGCCAGAGCCACACTTAGGCCCTTTAATATTTTCCATTTGCCCTTTTCCCATCTAGCAATTATCAAGGGGTCTGCGTGTAACCCACATGTCATAATAATGGCGAAAACCCTCCTTAGTATTTACAGTCTCATGACAAGTAATGACCGCCATACCGAAATGTCTGCAAACCCATCAGAACCTTTGGAAACGTAATTCCCCGCCCCCACGCAGGTTTTCACACCGAGCACCAGACGCCCCTCGCCCACGCTCCGCTCAGCGCGGTGTCATCGGAATATGCCCCGCTGATTTAATATCTGTTTGCTGCATGCATTTGCGGGCAGGCATGTAATCAAGCAAGAAGCTACTGCTGCGGCTGCCCTCATAAATCACCGTCCCTGGCGGACAATCATGCCTGGCTATATGGAGGCAGGCACTAGTGAAGCCACTGATTACACTCACTGCCTTATTAAAACCGTTCCCGCCAAAGGAAAGGCGCGCGTCTTTTTATTTATCGGCCTCGTGTCATTTGCGGACACTCCGTCTTTGGCTCTTAAATGATTTGGCACGGTGATGGAATGACGCCTCAATTGAGTTCACAGGAGGAGAGGGTGCTGTTCCAATAATCTCTGGAGTATCGCCTCACTGAACTGCCCGTGATTCCTCCCTCCTGTCAAAGCCAACTAACGTCTCCTCCCGAAGAAGGTACAACAGACTCGTCTTGGCAATAAGCTGTGGCATTTTGTTAGAGAAGGTTACAGCACTTTGTCACATAAGGGCTTGTCTCGATCATAGGCCACAACCTGACTTTTCCATTAAAGAGCTGATGGCGAGAAAGATGACTTTTAGATATTATTTTTCCAGGCCTTAAAATCCCAGTTTTAAAAAAGGTATACATTCTAGTTGCATCCATTAATAAACGAACACTCCACTTTTTTTCTCCTAGAGTTAAAGAGCACCTATCATGGAATTTTGAAATTCACCTTTCATGTAGTGTGTAACATAGATCTAAGTGAACAAAAACATCCTGCAAAGTTTGAAATATGACAGTGCACCGTATATATATATAGTTATTTTCTTTCAAAAGTAAGAGTTGACTCTGAGTCATTTTTAAGAATCGTTAGAAGACCGAAGCTTTTTCTCTGACTAGATGACGTCAACTTGTCAAGTTATTTGAATACGATACGCCCACTTATTGCCCTCCAAGACGCCAGTGAAAACTAGAAAACATGGCGACGAGACGCTGTGTTCTGAAGTTCGACTCAAAAGCAAACTTTTTTCATCTGCCCAAGGATGAGCATTTGAAGACTAAGTGGCTTGAAGACAAACCATACATCGTCCCGATTGAGTGTTTATTAGTCTTCAAATGTCTCTATTTGCATGTTTCGCGATCTCAGGAAGCTTTTATTATTGACTTCTATTATGGCATATGGTTCTTCTTCGTCTGTCTGTACCATATATGGACTACATGTGCACAGAGCGCCCTCCGGCTGCCAGTATGAATTGAAAACAACACATAAGAGACTCAAGAGACATAAGAGACACGCTCATGATTAGGCTATATCTGCGCATTTTGAGGAAGTATTGAATAAAAAATACTCCTCTGTTTAGACATTTGACACAGACATATGAGAATCTATCAATATGTCTCCTCATCTGCACACTTTTGAACTAAAAGCCCTGAGGGATGTTGATTTGTCGCGAGTCTTCGTGAGGAGAATAGAGGAGTTTTTTTATGAATGAGATCAGCTGACGCTCATATTACTATCAAACGGTACCGACGCGGTTTTCATATTCATAACTCCTGACACATATTAACAAATTACTGTCACTATAAGACTTTGATGGGCGTTCCGTTTCCGAAAATATCTGCACAGACTATACCAATCACAACTGACTGGGTCATCCGACCAATCACCGCAAATTAGCGTCACGTAAAGGCGGGGTTTTGAAAAGTGAATCACTAAAGGAATCATTTGAGAATCGCTGTCAAAACAGGTAAAAATAAATGCATATTATAAGAAAACTAAAGTCTTTTTTGTCATTGCATGCATGCAAAACTGTTGTTGGGGACTTCTAAAACAATATTTGGAACATTTTAAATGCCATGATAGGTGCTCTTTAAACAGTTGAGTTTGACCATTTTCGAATCCATTCGGGTCTGGCGGTAGCACTTTTAGCATAGCTTAGCATAGATCATTGAATCTGATCAGAACATGAACATTTGCAATTTTCTAGACCGATATGCTCTCATTCCTGCGTAATAATCAAGGAACTTTGCTGCCATACCATGATTTTATGCCTGAAAATAGGCTAACTTCCGTCAACATACCCAAGGTGACACAGCCCCGTGCTGGGGACTATTTTCAGGCACTGCGTAATATCAATATCACCGGAACTTTAAATTTTACGTCGGTCTTAGTACACGATGTAACTACAGAAGAGTCAAATTTTAACCTCTTAAATGTCACCCCCCCCCCCTTTTTGAGAATACACATGAAAATGCACTATTCAAACTTAAAGGGCTGTAATTTGGTTCCCAGCGGGTGGAACGATCTTCCCAACGCCATCCGAAACGCAGAATCATTGACAACATTCAAAAGTCAACTAAAAACTCAGCTCTTCCGTGACCACTTAACCTCCTAAACTTTCCTTTCCTCTTTCTCCTCCTTTTTTCCCTCCCTATTCTAGCCTGTGCTACACTGAGCAATGTACACGGTCTCAGTATTTCAGGCACTTGTTGCGCTTACTCGACTCTTCATGACCAATCGCTTCGTGTACCCCCAAGTTGTAAGTCGCTTTGGATAAAAGCATCTGCTAAAAGCATAAATGTAAATGTCATTTAAGAATGCTTTGGAATATAGACCAAAGTTTGGTCTCGTTTTAAAGAAGACACTCTGCTAATTATTGCTGAAGTGAAAGCAAAAATATGAAAGTATGAAAAAGTATGCACTATGTTAGCCTATATATTCATTATATTCTACTTAACCTGTTAGTGATGTCTTTATTATTTAATGTATGTTTAAATAAATCTGTCATTAAAATGACAGTCACTGTGTATAAATGATTATATTTCAACAACGAATTGGAGAAAAAAACAATTTTATAATTAGATTTAGAAGTTAATGCAAAAACTGCCTTATGTGAAGTTTACATGTTTGCAAACGATGTGTTATTTGAGTGTTGATTATTATAACAAAAAATAAATAGCGACTGAATTTAAGGCTAATAGTTTGGGCTCTGTTGTTAACCTTTAATATTAATGTGCAAGTAAGGGCTCCCTATATAGTTTACAGCATTATCTTTAAGAAACTTTGTTATAATTGAATTCATTTAAAGGGTTAGTTCACCCAAAAATGAAAATTCTGTCATTAATTACTTACCCTCATGTCGTTCGACACCCGTAAGACCTCCGTTCATCTTCGGAACACAAATGAAGATATTTTTGTTGAAATCTGATGGCTCTGAAAGGCCTCCATTGACACAATGGCACGGTACACTCTCAAGACCCTTAAAAGGTACTAAAGACGACGTTACAAAGTCCATCTCACTACAGTGGTTCTAAAATAACTTTATGAATCGGCGAGAATAGTTTTTGTGCTCAAAAAAACCCTAAATAACGACTTACATAGTGATGACGATTTCAAAACACGGCCTCATGAAGCTTCGAAGCGTAATGAATCAGTGAGTCGAATGAGCAGTTTGGATCGCCAAATTTCAGCAGTTTGGCGGTTTGACACGCGATCCGAATCATGATTCGACTCACTGATTCATAACGCTTCGAAGCTTCATGAGGCCGTGTTTTGAAATCGTTCCTTCATTTCTGTGTGAAAATGTTCAGTTTATGCCGGATTTATTGACTTTATTGAAAAAAACAACAACATTGCTGTCTCAGAAAAACATCAAAGACGGAAAAGTTTTTTTGCAGAAGTTGTGTGTGGAGTGATGAATCGCAGTGAAATACGGGTTGCATGGTGATGCTCTAGAGCGGTGTCATCGAAAATCTGCTGAGAAATATAATAATAAACACATCTCTACCACAGTGAAGCATGGAGGAAGAGACGGTGCCTTTTTCTCTACCACAGTGAAGCACGGAGGAAGAGACTGTGCCTTTTTAGGGGTTTTTTTTCTTTCTTTTTTTTGCCCAGGAGTGCATTTTAGAGCCTAGCAACAATGTGACTTTTCCATGACTTTTTAAGAATACCAGTTTTTTTTTTTTCAAAATATATTTATTGGCAATTGTTTGAACATTAGAACAATAAATAAATGAGTCAATAAATAATAAACGCATTACAGGACATTTGGAGCAAAACTAAAACATAAAATGAAACAAGTAAAACATACATTTTGATACATCACAGTTCAAAGCCTTTCATTGAGTAATTTACTTTGCTTCTTTAACAGGAGTTATTCGTTTTTTTGCTGGAATACAGAAACTGCATTACATGAGCATGTCCAATACAAAAGAGATGGATATAGTTCAATCATCCCATGTTGTCTGATCTAGGCCTACTCCTTTAGCCTGACAAGCCAGACCCACATCAAGATGTTGGGTCTCGAAACTCACCATTGACAGGGCTCAATCCGAGGGGCGGGATAAACGGTTGTCTTTCAAATTCCCTCTGCACCCAATTGGATAGCGCCATGAGCACCACAACCAACCAGAGCAAAGAAGAAGGTAAAGCCGAGCTAACGTTAGTTGATAGACTTTCGCCGTATCCGGTCGGCAAAACTCTGAACATATCTTCTTTCTTAAGAATGACTTCAGTGCCGTTCTTTGTTCTTTTCTCAAAGAAAAGCTTAACTCCAAATCTTCCAGAGTCGCGGCCAAAGCTGATTCGAAAGACTTTGTTTAGACTTTGTTTAGTCTTTGTTTACGAGTAGCACGCAGAACCTCCGCAACTCTGCCATGACTTGCCGTCATTATGTTAAGCCCGCCCACCGACTCTACACACGCTGTGATTGGCCTGACCAGAGTTTGTTTTTTCCAGCTCTCAGGTCTACCGAGAGTTGCTAGACTACACTCGCGGCAAAATAAATGTTCTGCCGCTAGGGTGCGTCTAGATTTCTAGGCTACTACTCGGTTACAATAGTGCAAAAAAGTGCATCTTTGAATCTCATTACACTTATGATAAAGGGTACCAATTTCTTGTTTGCATTTTAAGAATACCAGTTTTTAAATTCCAAATAGGAAACAATTCCTGTAGGACCCAGTTATAACATTTTTGAGAAAATTGTTTTGTGACAATTAAAAAAATAATAAATCCACAAATTAAAGCTACACTGTGTAACTTTTTTAGTTTATTCTTAGCTAAAAACACTTAGTTCTTTCAAAAATATATGTGCTCATTAATGCATATTTACTTCTTTCAAGTAATAAAGTATTCTCGTAAGTTTATAATATGCCATTGAAAATACATACGGTAATGGGTTTGAATGCGGGTCGCCATGTTGCCCCTCCATCTTGAAAGTACATCAGCCAAAGAGGGACATACCCGTGAATTCAAGCTTCGCCTTTCGCGTTTTAACACTCGATGGCACCGTGTCGAATGTGGACGAGGTCGAACTGGAAGCCATATTAATCTTGGACTAAATCGGCCACCGTAGGAGTTAAAACGAAATCCGAATTGAGAGGAAGAGAAACTAATATTCACTGGATGGTCATATACCTTTTAAACGCTTGATGGGGGAAAATATCACACAGTGTAGCTTTAAGAGTCAGATTGTATTTATAAATAATTTATTCCATAACATTTCTAACTTTAGAATGAGATATTTCAAAATGTGTACATAAAACCAAGGAGTGTGTGCGTGTGTGTGTGCGTGTGTGTGTGCGTGTGTGGATGCAAAAGTGTTTGTGGGTGTGTGTCTCTCCTCTTTGTGGCTGATTTTGTTGCCAAATTCTATACAAACACAGTCACCTCTGTGTGTTTGTGTGTGTGAGTGAGCATGTCTAATCCCCATTGCATTCATTTTTAGACAAGAACCTGCTTGTTTTTTTGTTTGTTTGTTTGTTTGTTTGTTTTCTACTATACCTTTAGAACAACTGAATCAAGCCCAGATTTTTGTATGTGTTTAGACAGATAATGTTACAAAATAGGGGTGTGCATTGGCACTGCCCTCACAATTCGATTCGATTACGATTCACCAGGTAACGATTCGATTCAATTCGATTCTACGATGCATTGCGATGCATCAAAATTCTACTGCACACAACAAGGCAAATTTTTAATCAGTCATGAGGCAATACAAGCAGTCAGATATTGAACAACAGATTGTATTGGCTGCTATGTGTGTATTATCACTCTCCTGTATCTTTGACATAAATGTCATTAAATAAAATAAAATTGAATGGTACAGTAAAAAGCTTTGAGACAGGGCACTTCATGAACTCCTGTGCAAATATTAATCCGTAATTACAGTCACACTATTGTAACAACAACCACCACCCAGGCACCCAGCAATAAAAATATTCAGTGCAACACACACAGTAACGTTGACACTAGGGACTCGTCAATTCTCGTGCTTGATTTTAGTGTGGCAGGCGCGTTAGCAGGGCGTAAGCAGCGCATATTTTTTTCGGCGCCCATGTTAACAGATTAGAGCATTCACATCGCACGCAGAGGCGGCGCGGCAGCGCATCGCAGGAGCAGAAGCAGCAGTGCCGCGATCGTTTCGGCGCCGAGTCTATTTTGCCGCGCTGCTCACGCTGATTTAAAGCCACAGTGGATTGTTCTTGATCAAAACTGACCAGATTAACATGGAAAATAACAAATTCCAACATGAAATCATGTAGTGAAGTGCCCCGTGTGTTTCACAATCACCATATGACATCCAGAGCTGTTAAAAAAATTAAAAACACAACACTGCCAGAAGTTTTTGCCCAAACTTCAAAAGCCTGTTTAAATTATTAAAACTAGAAGCATATATTCACTTTAATGTTAACTTACATTTATCATGTGAACTACTTATATACAACAAGTTATATGTGCAGAGCCGGCCCTAGACCTTTGGGGGCCCTAAGCAAAATTTGGTTGGAGGCCCCTTTGACCGTTTTAAGTAAGGCCTAAAGAAAAGCAATGACTACCTTATAACTATACTGTACATATTATATCTACTATGTTTTTATTTTATTTTTTAGTCTATTAAATTATGTTTTAATTATTCTATGTATACTGTATGCTAATTTTCTTTTTTACGCTGCTGGTCCTGAGTACGTATTTCGTAATGACAATGACAATAAAAGACCTTGAGTTCTTGAGTTGAGTTCCATGTTTGATGTCTAACAGTATAATTATGATACCACTGAGCTGAATGGCAGTGCAGTGCAATGAACACACTGCTGAACTTGCTGAATAAAAAGACTGATAAAGTGATTTTCACTGACAATCAAAGAAACATTTTTAATTGACACAAGAGTTTAAGAGGCACAAACAACAGCCTATATATAATTGAAATGAAATAGAGCAAATAGAGTCATATTTAATACATTTAAATAAACTATTATATAAAATAATAAATAGAACATTTAAATGTTTTAACTTTTCAAATAAACAAAATTAACAATATCTAAAACACCACAAACAAGATTAAAAGTAACAATAATAAGAATTAGGTAACATTTCAATAGAACTATTAAAATCCAAACTTGTATATTTGTGTCTTCTTGGGTGACATGACTGTGTTGTGAACCAGGAAAAGAAGTGGTTGATGGAGCTGCAATAAAGAAAATAATTATACATAAAGTTAGACTTAATTTTTTAAAATGCAGAAGGTTATCATTTTACAGTACCTTTATACTCACCAACAGCTGCTGGAGCTTTGCTTACTGGCAGCATATACTTTAATAGTGCCCCTGGAAAGGGGACATAAGGAGTAAATTAATGTTAGCCCTTTAGTGAAGAAGCCAAACTGGGGTTGTATTGTTCTGTTAAATGCTTTAACATCACAACAAATGGTATAATACTAAACTAATTTTTTGCAGCATGTTATTAGCATTTATTACATGGCTTGGTTGAATTCCAATGTAGAATGCGGGTCTGTTACGTCTTGATAACAGCCCGCTGTGAAGTAGCTATAACACACCGTTGAGCAGAGCGTTTCTATGGACGCGGAACGGACTATTTTCTTTAGCGGAAGCAACAATCGTTTTTAAATCAATAAACTCCTTTTTCAATCAATATTTTGTGTCAAATTATTTATTGATTTGGTAGGTATCCATGTAATAAGAGGGATAATCTATAGCGAGCTGCGAGGCGGTTTTTATTCGCTATAACAACCGCCTCGCTATACTGCGAGCGAGAGAGACTAACTTATATTTAGACTGCAGATTATCCATACATACAAAGGTATCGGAAAATTAAGCCTACAGGTTTACGTACCTTTATCTTCTTGCTTCTTTTCTTCTTCCAGCCTCTTCTTTTGTCGTTTTTCATGGCCAGAAAGATATTTTCGTTTCTTGTTGTCAGACATCGTCGACGTCGGAGTCACTGACTGACAGGTGACGAGTGACATGATGTGACTGACATCACAGGGTCAGTCAGGGGTCAAGATTAGCGGGGAACTCGCCATAATAAAGAACTAAATAAATAACAACTGTGCTTATCATGATGCCTGATAAAGAGCACTGTAGGCCCATTTCTTTCTTTATTTTTCTTTATTTATTTTATGTTACTTTTGATGTATGATTTTTTTTCAGCAATGACTCTAGGGGGCCCTCTGCTGGCCACGGGGCCCTTTGCAATTGCAAGGTTCGCTTAGTGGCTGGGCCGGCTCTGCATATGTGTTTGGGACAGAGGGGAACACGGTCGCATTTGCAGCATGCTGCCCATCATAAATCAAAGCACGAGACAGACGGGGCTCGGAGGAGAAGACCGTAAATGTGACATATAATGTACAATATTTGTCTGCATTTGCAATATCCGCGCGAGACAAACGCTGCCAGTGTGAATCCACAATGGGGGCGCGGGCTCCGGCTCTCCATACCCACCGCTCCGCGTGCGGTGTGAAGCCGGCGTCAGAATCCGAAATGTGCCCAGATGTCCGCTTTCCAATCTTTGGGTGCGTTTTTAATACCCGTCTATCGCGGTCATCTCCCTCCGCCTCAGCCATCTTGATTGTTGTTGTTATGACCCTGGAAGTGATTGAAACTTCACAACTTTATTGTCCAACTCAAGTCCAGAAAATAAACGGTGACATAATCGATTATGGCACTTTGCCGCATCGATGCTGAATCGTGCATGCCCCGCATTGCGATGCATCGCTGAATCGATTATTGTTGACACCACTATTACAAAAGTCACAAAATCTCATGCATCTGAGATTAAGGTTTTTTTAATGAGGGAAACATGAAATGGGCCCGAATGAACTCCAAAGAACCTATGAGGGTTAAGATTCTACTCATTTACATTTTTACATTTCCAAATTTTCAGTAATCTGTTCATCATTAAAGAGAATAAAGGAAAGAGAAATAGGCCATAAGCAGTAGTATGAATATCCAAATATTTTTGAATATTTAGTAAATCACACCATATAAATCAAGTATATTAAAGGTATAGTTCACCCAAAAAGCCATCCTAGGTGTATACAGGATTCTTCTTTCAGACGAATACAATCGGAGTTATATTAAAATTCATCATAGGTACACTTCAACTATGAGAGACAATGAGAAAAAAAATCCAGAAAATCACATTGTCTGATTTTTAAAGAATTTATTTGAAAATTATGGTGGAAAATAAGTATTTGGTCAATAACAAAAGTTAATCTCAATACTTTGTTATATACCCTTTGTTGGCAATGACAGAGGTCAAACGTTTTCTGTAAGTCTCCACATGGTTTTTACACACTGTTGCTGGTAGTTTGACCCATTCCTCCATGCAGATCTCCTCTAGAGCAGTGATGTTTTGGGGCTGTCGCTGGGCAACACGGTTTTTCAACTCCCTCCAAAGATTTTCTATGGGTTTGAGATCTGGAGACTGGCTAGGCCACTCCAGGACCTTGAAATGCTTCTAACGAAGCCACTCCTTCGTTGCCCGGGTGGTGTGTTTGGGATTATTGTCATGCTGAAAGACCCAGCCACGTTTCATCTTCAATGCCCTTGCTGATGGAAGGAGGTTTTTACTCAAAATCTCACGATACATGGCCCCATTCATTCTTTCCTTTACACGGATCAGTACTCTATCATCTTTTTAAGTGGGAGAACTTGCACAATTGGTGGCTGACTAAATACTTTTTTGCCTCAATGTAAAAGTAATCCACTATGCCATTATAATGCTTGGAAGAGCCAGGACACATTTTAATATAACTCTGATTGTGTTCATCTGAAAGAAGGTCATATACACCTAGGATTGAGGGTGAGTAAATTATGGGATCATGTTTGGGTGAACTATCCCTTTAACATTAACAAGCAAGTAAAGTTACTGCACTGGTCAGACAACATTTTTTTTTTTTTGCTTTAATGCACAGGCACAAATTGCCATTAAAAATAGCAGATTATTCCAGTACACTGCATAACAGCTCATCTACAAATATGTCAAACTATTTCAAATGAAACATGCAGAACAAATCAAAATTAGAAAAATAAAACAGCTGAACCTTGGTTTTGATTTATTTGCTACTGAGAAAATAAATTATATGAGCCATAAGAAATGAGATCAAATGCAAGAGAACAGAAATTAGAGATAAAAGGACACTGAAGAACGATAAAAGAAACATAAAAAAATGAGACAAAGGAATGGAGATAACTGATAAAAAGAAATGCTGATAAATATTCTGCTGGGATCAGAAAATGAGTGGGATTTGAATTTGACGGTTAACTTTAAAAACAGAAAGTAATATCGAGCGAATGGGCCTTACAGTGGGTTTTAGAGGTAGCGTATGGTGGGGGCTTCTCTTCTGTATTCAGGAGGGATGGTTTGCCCTTGGTGGCATTTGTTGAAAGGGCACACACTAGTGATCCTGGTTGTTCAAGGTCTCAGAAGGGATTTCACAGCTTCTTGAGCGCAGTAATCCACTGGTGTCCATTCAAGACGGCAAATGAAATACACCCCAAAGAGGGGCTGGGGGAAATAGATACCTCCATCCGAGTGTAGCGCTGCTATAATTGGACAGTACCAGGTGTGAAAAAAGTGTGAATCATATTTTGATTGGGAGGAAAAAGCAATATGTCATGGAGGCCTCGCTGCTTTTCAAAAAATATAAAGCTGGTTCTGCTGTGTATCAAGAGTTCCACATGGACGAATAAGAAACAAAAACAAAACACTGAAGTTGAATGAGTTCAAAACATCCGTATCGGCCATTAACCCTCTGGGCCTCTTCGGTCAGAAATTTTACGTTTCGAAATGTTACTTTTTTTTTGCTTTATCGGAATGGGATATACACTTGACAAAAAGTAGTCTTTGAGAATGTTTTAAGTATAAACTGAAATTTGATACAGGCATCTAGGGTGAATTCAGGTTGAATGGGACCCTTTTTCCCAGTTATCTCAGGCCATGTCCCAAATGGCACCCTAAACCCTTGCGGTCTTCCTACAAGTCCGCACTTTCATGACACAACGCCGCTTTGACTGTCGGGAAGAAGTCTGCTGCAGAGTTTACATCAGTGCGGGCTCTGCAAAAGTGCGCATCGAGGGCGCATATCGACCACAAAGGGGGGGCTCTAAAATGACAAATGGGACACCCTACGGTCGTGTGGACTTAAAGGGGTGATGAATTGAGAAATCAACGTTCCTTTGAGCCTTTGGTATATAAAAGTTCATCGGGATATAAGAATATCCTGTAAGTTTCAGAGCTGAAAACGTCCTTGTTAGTCAAAGAAAAGATTTTATTGACACCAGGCCCAGAAAACGAGAGATCTCAGAATATGTTGACGACTGACATAATAGGATGCAGAAGCGCCGCCTCAAGCCCGCCCACCAACTCGTGGAGCTAAACGGATCATGCTACCGAGCAATAAACATGCGGTTCCAGCTCACGTGCGTAAGACATTGCGCGTTTGTTCGTTTAATTTCACCGCGGAATCGATTGTAAACAAGATACAGGTCGAGACTGGATTTGCAGACATATTGAGATTAAAACACAACGCTGTGCCTTCTATATTGGATCCGACAGGAACGGTGCAAAACACTTATGTGAGTAAAACATTTTTTTTTATATGTGTTAGTATTGCATTGTTACAGATCGTTTGATATCTATTGATTATACCTTAGCACGCTGTCACAGGCTGGAAAAGGTGTTATTGGTTCATTCGTGATCAGACTCGGATTTGTAACGGTTCGCGGTTATATTCACTGATGATCGAGCCGGCCAAGTAATACAGAAATAACATTCCAATCAATTGCGGGTGGATGAGAGATGAATCATTGTTTGTTTGATAAAGATATTTTGCGAGCTCTGTGAGCGTTTCTCCAGACGCTTTCAAAACAATTTCCACATGTAGTGAGGGGAGTTGAAGCTCATTAAATATGCAAATCTAATCCAATCCTAGCCGCGGGCGTTTACTTCAAAGTCTTCAGTGCGGCAACCCCATCAAAACTGACCATTTTTCAGAGAGCCTCAAAACCAAGGCAGAAAATAGCTTATTACTATTCATTATGATGTTTTTAAATGTAAAAACCACGCAAACGTCAAGTTGACCTCAGACAACCGTATAAAAAAAAAAGCCAGTTCATGACACCTTTAACAGACACGCGCACGCGGCAGCCATTGTAAGTCCACAAGACCGAAAGTCATTTGGGACAGGGCCTATATGGAAAAAAGTGTCCCAATCAACCTGAATTCACCCTAGTGGTTACACCACAGCATTACATAAGTTTTACTTTTTTTACTCCCACCAGATGGGACCATTGTAGCTTCAAAAATTGGATTTTAAATGCTTTGTCTTTAACATGGAAAACTGCTTTAATTGAAAAATAATTCAAAACTATATTAGAAAAGAGTTGTGTATTATTTTCAATTGCTGAAAAACAGCTTATAATTTTTTTTTATAAATATTGTATAGTATCATAAAATCCCCTCAAAATTCTAAATTCTAACCATATTTCATTGAGAGCTACTTTGTAAAAACGAAAGTGGCTGAGAGATACTCTTGTTATATAAATATTTACATATCGTAACTCTAAAATTAACAACAATCCAAACTGTTATACACTTGAAAGGGTTTTTGTAAACATGTTACCCTTTAATGTCAGAGAAAAGAATGCACATTAGCTTATTTTCCATTTACGTATTCAAATTTACAACAAATATTTGGTCCGATTTTGGCTGAATGAAAATGTAAATCCACAATTGAAAATAATAAATTCACAAATTAAAAGTCAGATTGTATTCATAAATTATTACATACTGTTCATTTGTTTTATTTCAATAAACCAAATCACTAACTTTAGAATAAGAAAATATTTAGAAATATGTAAATAAAACCAAGAGCAGGAGTTGTGTGTGCGTGAGAAAGTGTTTGTGGGTGCGTGTTAGGTCTCATCCCTTCATATCTGCATTTGTGGCGGATTTTGTTTGCCAAATTCTATACAAATGCTGCAGTCACACCTCTTTGTGTTTGTGTGAGTGAGCATGACTATTCCACATGGCACTCTCTGACAGTAGGTGGTGCTTATGGAACAGCAGAAGAAGAGCTGTTTCCCCAGTAACCTCTGTAAACAAAGCTGAGCTCCGCTTAAAACATTACTTTATGACGCTAAACACAGTGGGAAAATGAAAGATCAAATACCATTCTCCCTTCGGTTGCTAGAACAATCGGTTATCGGCAAAAATCCATACCGATAGTGTTTCTGGGTTTACAAGAAGTGTCTGCTGTCATTACACAGTACAAGAGCGCCCTCTAGAGGCCAAATAAAAACTATCACTGACGCCTCTTGGTGTTTGTTTTGACACGTGAGGCTGCGTGCTACAAAGAGCGGGACACTTTAGATGCGGATTTAAAACAGACAGTGAAACGGTAAGTTTACAGTACACTACCGTACATGTTTTCATATCATTATAAAGGAATTCATTTGTTGACTAGATGCTGCATTAGTAGAGAAAGAACAGAAGTATGTTTGCAGTCGAAGCTGAGAGGGTGCTAACATTAGTAATCTACCTCAAAGGTTAAAACCCTGTAACAAAAACACGCAAGTCCGACCTCAGAGAGCAACATTTTGAGATCCGGCCCACATTTTGTACATGTGGATTCAAGGCAATAATAATCATAATGATCATAAGCATAACATTTTTTTTCCCATATACATCACCAACCAAAATGTGTAATGTTACGATTGTTACCATCTATTTGCATTAGTTTATATCCAACTTGTCACTTTTATGCATTCGTTATGCAGTGAAGATGCATATTTAAAGCCAGAGACATGAAAAAGCAAACTGTATCATCATGCAGCCAACAGAAACATAAGTCAAAAACGAATTCTTTTTTTTCTGTAATAGCTACATATTTTGTTATTTTGATAAGATAGTCATCAAGTGTTCTAATAAAAAGCGAATAAAGTCTGAGAGTATACATATGTGTCTAATTTCAATGATTTGCCTTTGTGTATAAAGATGGCCATCTTTAGGCACGACTGTTTGGAATTATATGAAATGAGTCAATTTGTAACAATAGCTTTGATTAATAAAAGTATTGTTCATTGTTAATGTTAATACTGAATACATTTTTACATTTTAAAGTTGTATCTCTTAACATAAATGTTAATGCACTATGACTGATCAAGGTGCGTTATATTGACAGAAGTATTAGGACACCCCTCCAAATCATTGAATTCCAGTGTTCCAATCACTTCCATGGCCAAAGGTGTATAAAATCAAGCACCTAGGCATGCAGACGCTTCTACAAACATTTGTGAAGGAATGGGCCGAGCAGCTGCATCCAAGCCTATCACCAAGTGCAATGCAAAGCATCGGATGCAGTGGTGTAAAGAACGCCGTCACTGGACTCAGCTGGAGTGATGAATCACGCTTCTCTGTCTGGCAATCCGATGGACGAGTCTGGTAGCTAGGAGAACGGTACTTGCCTGACTGCATTGTGCCAAGTGTAAAGTTTGGTGGAGGGGGATTATGGTGTGGGGTTGTTTTTCAGGGGTTGGGCTTGGACCTTTAATTCCAGTGAAAGGAACTCTTAATGCTTCAGCATACCAAGACATTTTGGACAATTTCATGCTCCCAACTTTGTGGGAACAGTTTGAGGATGGCCCCTTCCTGTTCCAACATGACTGCGCACCATTGCACAACTCAAGGTCCATAAAGACATGGATGAGCGAGTTTGGTGTGGAGGAATTTGACTGGCCTGCACAGAGTCCTGACCTCAACCCGATAGAACACCTTTGGGATGTATATGAAACTGTATATAATACTAACCATTCCCTTTTCTTTGCTTGAACGCTGTCTTTACTCATTCTGATACAAACAATATTTTCTAGCTACTGACTGCATCTGTATGCTTAAAAATGCTGCCTTCGCAGGATGCATTCCCAGGTAGGAAGGCATCAGAGCACGTCCGAATACAGTGTTAGCTTCACTTCCTGTCTCCTGAGATACTTTTAGCTTATCTATTTTTGAAGGCAGCATAGATGTATCCTTCGCTGCTTTTGATATGCCACAATCCTGTGCTTTCCATTCTGTGACAAAATTAAGATAGCGTCTGAAAGTTGTGGTTGGTGGTCAGTATGTGTGTAAATGTACATTTTTGATGTCAATTCTAGCTAAAATGTTGCTATGTGTCATGAGACTAAGCAACTGAGCAGCTAACACTCTGTATAGAGTGAACGCGAAACCCATCCGTATCTGCACCAGGTGCATTTTTGACATAATGCGGGACCCAGCACACCCGCTTAAAAAAGTCACCGCTGGTACAGCAAGCGGCAACTTGCTGCGGTCTCTCTTGAAGCCGAAACGGAAGTGACTTAAACTGCAATTCATCGACTGGCTACTAGAGACTGTATCTCCCCCAACTTTACAGCAGAAAAAAAAATGTTTGTAGCCTGGTACAAAAATTAGTTTTGGTATATACAGCTAATTTTGCCCTTCATGACAACTGTGAGGGGGTGATTTTTTTTATAACTCATCCGTTTAAATTATATTAAGCCTTAAAGTTCTGCATACTTGAGTGACAGGTGGATTGCCATTATGGTCGAGCTAGGCGGGCGTGGTTTCAGCAACCAGGCACCTCAGCTCCACCCACGTCCCGCCTCTTTGCCCATTTTCAGCTATCCAGCAGTGACACGCGATGATGTGCTGCCAAGATGGCAAAGGGTGACTTTAGGCTTCAAAAATGTTCAAAAACATAGTGCATAAGTACATAGTGTACAGTGCATCATTTGGGACACCGTTAGTCTCCAGCTAGCAAGCTAACAGTTTAGCCTATTACCTTAGCCAGTGCTTGAAACGGATGTCGCGATAGTCTTTTCTTCCATGAAAATGATTCTGTGATACATTTTTTTAGCAGTTCACAAATTGTTGTGCATGCAACCCGAAAACAAGTAACTTTGGAGTTAGTGGAAAGGTACACAATTAATTGTGATATTAAAAAATAAAGTCACTAAATAATAATAAATAATATAATAAGGAAATCGACATACCTTATGAACAAAAATTCTTCAAAATCACGTTGCTAGTGTTACATGTGATGGAATTAATTAAAATGTAATGTTAAAATAATCTTATAAATGTTCAAATAATACATTCATTGAGAAAAGGGCTTGCATTAAAGCAAAGTTTAGAATTTAGAAATCATTGTACTTTAACAGAAACCTACCGCTCCAAATTGAAAACAAACGCAAAAGAAAAGAGGAGGAGCTAACGTGAAATAGATACATACATCAGTATGTTAAAGAGACACACATACTGTATATGACAGGTACATATTTAACAGAATTTGTGTAGTTAAAAAAAAGCTGAGACCTTAAATATACTAGATAAACCATCTTGTCTTCCAATATGTGCGCTTTGGAAGTATTCTCAATCGTATCAATCTGTCACTTGACTTGTCAATCCTTCACTTCCCCTCCAAATAGGTGACCTGGATCTAAAGGCCCATCTATGTTATCATTACCTTTCCACCCAAGACGTTCAGCATCCTCAGCGTCGGAGCTTTTATCAGTTGGCTTCAGAGACTCCAGCTGCCCACTAACAGCTTGACTACTTTATCTCAGCCAGGAATTGCGTTGACCTTGCAGCAACTCCTTATCGGGGCTTCAATAATCTTTCTTTCACAGTAAAACACATCAGAGTTAAATGACAAGCAAGTTCCCCCCTTTACCTCATAACGTGTGACTGCCACGCGGCAGTCTTTTAACATTTCACATTTCAGCACTGCCTCTAGACTAAATATTGTCTGTCTTTGAAATGACAGCTCTTTTTGTTCGATGAATAATGAGTATTTCAGCCATATCGGTTTTGGCTAAACTGTTATAGCATTATTTAGTAGCACATCCGATTCACTAAAGATACATGCATATCAGTTATCCATGCAAATACATTTCATCATTGGATGAAACACTGCTGCCACGATCAGTGCCATGCAAATGCACACAAACGTTTATATTATCACATTTTTGTTTACCATCTGCGTTTGGCATTGTTAACTGAGCTAGGCAAATAGTGCTGGTATTTGTGAATTAGTTGCAATGACTAAAAAAACCTGTAGGGACATGAGTGAAATATTTAAATGATTTAAATGACTGAATTTCACTTGCAAAAAATCTGCAGTCCTGCAGTGTGGCTTCTCCTATGACAACCATCAAGTCATAAACCAATAGGAGCGCAGAACCCGATGACGCAATTACTGAGACAACAACAAACCGTCACTTGCTCCACATATGTCTTAGTTTTTTCCATTTTTCTTTTCAAGACAAGTCATGATCAAATTGAATGCTACACTCTAAAAAAAAAAAAGGTTCTATATTGCACCAAAAATGGTCCTTGGCTCGTAATCATAGGGGAACCTTTTTTAGTGCTATATAGCACCAATTTTGGTGCTTCAGCGGTTCTTCAGAGGTTCTTCAGCGGTTCTTCAGAGGTTCTTCACCGGTTCTTTGACTAAGGTGCTATATAGCACCTCTGAAGAACCGCTGAAGAACCACTGAAGCACCAAAATTGGTGCTATATAGCACTAAAAAAGGTTCCCCTATGATTACGAGCCTTTTTTTTTTAGAGTGTAGAGACTGTTTCTCTTTGCTAGCCACCGTCCCTGAACACATCACGGATTGTTGTTGTAAAACTCCAGATGAGACTTGACCGTTTCTGATTTTTGTATTCGATATGGTGTTCATCACAGCACCGGATACTTCATACTTAAAGACTTAAGGCTATTTATTTTCAAACTTAAAACTTTTTATATTTAAATCTGGACTACAACATGCCCTAGATATTGATTGAATATGTTCCGATTCTTTATTGTTCAGTCACACTTTACATTAAGGCTTCATTATTTAACATTAGCTAATTCATTAGTTAAAGGTGTCATGAACATTTTTTGTACTGTTATCTGAGGTCAACTTATGAAGTTTGCGTGTTTTTACATTCAAAAACATCATAATGAATAAGTAATAGGCTATTTTCTGCCCTGGTTTTAAGCCTTTCTCATGGAACGCTCGGTTTTTATGGGCGTGCCGCACTGAAGACTTGGAAGTCAACGCCCACTGCTATGATTGGATAAGCTTTGCATATTTAATGAGCTTGGCTCCCCCGTGAGTACGCGTGAGGCATTGTTTTGAAAGCGTGTGGGAAAACGACAACCGGAATGATTCGTCCCACAGCTAGGGCTCGCAAAATGTCTTAATCAAACAAACACAATGATTTATCTCTCATCCACCTGCAATAGGGATGTCACGAGTACCGGTACTTCGGTACCAAGTCGGTACTGAAATTATAAAAATGTGACGATACCAGCATTTCTGTAGTACCGGTAGTACCGACTCCCGAGTATATTCGGTACCCGCAGCTGCGTTCAGTCACTTCTGCGTTTATCTAAGCGCAGGGCTCCAGACTGTAGCCGAATATACTAGTGTCTGTGAATATTAAACTGCAAAATACTATTTAAATATTACTCCTGCATAATGTCTCTGTGTGAATGACAGGCGGGCGGGAGCGCGCGCACACACACACACACCCACACACGGGTCTTTGTAGTCTCTGCCGTGTGTCACTATATGAGGACACGAACGCATAAACCGTCCCTTCATGAGAATTTACTGTTTCATTTGAGAAAACGGTCATATCATGAACACAGACACTCAAAGGTGTTCACGGCAACCCGTCAAAATAAAAGTTCTGCAATATTGGCAATATAAATTGGGCTATTGTTGTAGCCTACAGTAGATTTAGCTACGTCTCTATGTAATAATAATACGTCTCTACTATATAAGTATGCCTAGGTTGATTATTTTTCACTTTTTTATAAACAATGTTTACTGTTAAACAGCATTCAGCCTTTAAATGTTTATGTATTATAATGATTATCATCATAAATAATAAACTTAATACATTTAATTCTTTTTTTAAATAGTACCGAAATTGGTACAGAGTACCGTACATTTTTTTATGGTATTGGTACCGACTACTGGAATTTTGGTACCGTGACATCCCTAACCCGCAATTAATTGGAATGTGATTTTTATATTACTTGGTCCGCCCCGATTGTTGGATATAACCGCGAACCGTGCATCGCACACACAAACACACACACACACAAGCCAAGTACGTTGCAGACAGCATGATCAAAACTTCCGCACTTGAATTTTTCCATCCAATATCAAGTCAAGAGAGTGAACAACGCGCATCAAGAAATGAATGTTATTTCCCCTATTTAAGATGATGCGTATTGGTAGCCCGTCTGGAAAACACATAGTCCCAGGATGTTGGGCTTTGCGAGCCCTGTGACAGTGGTAAGTTATGTTTAGTTAGACATGTAATCAATAGATATCAAACGATCTGTAACAATGCCATACTATCACATATAAAAATTTTTTTTTACTCACATTAGTGTGTTGCTTCATTCATTCATTCATGTAATCTCATCCTGTCTGCAAATCCATTCTCTTGTTTACAAACGAATCCGTGGTGAAATGAAGATACAAACATGCAATGTCTTGCGCATGTGAGCTGGAACTTCATTAAAAATAAAGTTCAACCACACATTTCCAATCTTAGAATCCGAAGGAAGCTTTTGCAGTGACTGTGTTCTTCCACAACCAGGCACAGCGCAATATCTTGCTATCTTCGACATGTTATTACTTGGTAGCGCGATCATTTTAGCTCCACGAGTCGGTGGGCGGGGCGATAGAATCAGGCGTACTATTGAGGCGGTGTTTCACCACACGATGACATGAATGGTTGACATATTCTGAGATTGAGCGTTTGCTGGGCCTGGTGTCAATATTTTTTTTTTACTAACAATTTTTCAGCTCCGAAACTTACAGGATATTCTTATATCACGATTAACTTTTATATATCAAAGGCTGAATGAAAAGTAGATTTCTCAATTCATGACCCCTTTAACATAAACTGACAATGAAGATTACTTTATTAATCTTAATTTCATCATTTAATAACACTTTATTAAAATCAAAAGTTGTAACTCTATTATTTAATGGACCTGAGCTGACATGAACAATGATCAGTAGTATTTTTTGCTACGTTAAATAATGAGAACTTGTTGTTAAGTGTTACCTATTGTTCTTTATAATTATTTTGAAACATTTGTTTACATTTTGGTGTATGTACAGTCATGTAAAAAAGACACAGACAGCCCATGAAATATTTAGTTCTTTTTTAAGAAATATGGACATGTCAATATTTGATCTTCTTTCAAACAATATCTATAGATAAAGGTGATGTAATTGAACCAAAAAGAATGACATTTTAACCATGATATCATTTATTTAACAAAAAATGTACAGGGATGCCAATTCCTATTGAGTAAAAAGTTAGGACACCCTATGCCCTAATAGCTGGTATTACCTAGCCTGGTTTTACCAGACTCTCATACATTTCATTTGTACATAGAGTCTGGCCACTCTCCATTGACAAGCGTTTACTTCCTTGAAGGCGGGTTCTCTGTTGAAGTTTAAAACTATTGGATCTGCCAAGAGTCACTCTGAATCTGCCTAACCAATCACTAACGTTTGGTCGTGACGTATGTCACGCGCCGTTCGCCTTTGATTCTCACATTAACTGAGCACACCACCTCAGTATCAGTGATAAAACCTTGTGCATTCGGATTGTTATTTATTCACGGTGGAGGAGAGTTTTGTGATCGGAACGCGCTGCTCTCGTGGTGCATATATCGTGCAATCATAACATGATTGTATGCTGTCAATAAAATGTCATATGCTTAGTATGATAAGAATAAATGCTGCCTTGAATAACAGCCCAATTCAAATGTTTACGTGCTTTTCTTTTATTTTTTGAGCGGTGGTGAAATATTTTGCTCTTGTAAACACTTGCCAGTATTTAAAGAAATACAAGTCTAGAAATGCAAATTACAGCTCACGCAACCGCGCAGTGCTCTGAAAGGGTCTATAAAGGATATAAACAGTGAGTTTTGAAGTGACATATTCTTGAAAACTCAGAGATGTGGATTCGGACAGCAATTACATTACCACACGACCTTGGTGTTTGTCAAAAGTCGATAATTCAGCCTGGGTTTTTCTCGCGGGTGGTGGGAGACGGACGGCTTCAGCCAACTCCTTCACCACTAACGGAGCGAGCTGGAAAAGACTTTTCCCGGACCACAACATCAGCAGTACAGCAATGATTGTTCTTGTAACGGGAGTTCGTTTGTTCAGGGAAGAAGGAGGCGGGAACCGGCGAACGTTTAACAACTTTTAATCAAATAATAAACACAAAATGAAAGTAAAAGCGGCAGCCCCTCACGGACGACTGCCGCGCACAAACATAACAAAACCCAACTTAAAATCCAGGCCTGGTCCTCTCTCGTCCTTCACCGGTGTCGCTCGCCCTTATATGCCTCCATGCTCCCTCATGAGAGAACTCGAGACCGGTGTGTCTCAATCACGCACACCGGTCTTGCTCGCTCGTCCACCTCGCCACACTTTTAACTTCTGGACATTCGTCAGCGCTGCCACACACTCGCATCTTTCTCCGACGCCATTACTGAACTACAACTCAAACTAGCGCACGACATCAACGTCATCGCTCTCAGCCACTCCCTCTGTGCGCTGATTGGACCGGTAAAAAATTGTTCGGGGGAAAACCTAAGCATACACCGCAGTCCCAGACGTAGTACTGAAGGAAAATGAAAATTGAGCGGAAGTACTAGTAGGGCGGAGCCAGGCTAGGTATTACCCCCCTTGGCTGAAATAACCTCAATAAGACGTTTCCTATAACTGTCTACAAGTCTCTGACATCGACTGGGAGAAAGTTTTTCCCACTCCTCCATACAGAATCTTTTCAGCTGTGTGATGTTTTGCATGCACAGCCCGTTTCAAATCACCCCACAGCATCTTAATAGGATTAAGATCCGGGCTTTGACTTGGCCATTCCAGAACTCTCCATTTCTTTCTTTTGAGCAATTCCTTGGTGGATATTGGAATGTTGTGGGTCATTGTCATTTTGCATAGTCCACATCCGCTTCAGCTTAAATTTTAGACAGATGGTCTTACATTTTCCTCAGGTACCCTCTGATACAATAAAAAATTCATAGTGGATTCTATGATAGTGAGTTGGCCAGGACCTGCTGCAGCAAAGCAGCCTAAACCATGACATTTCCATCGCCATGCTTTATAGTTGGCACAAGGTTCTTGTGCTCAAATGCTGTCTTTGGTTTGCAACACACAGTTTCTGTTCTGAACAGAGGCCCAAACAATCCAACATTGGATTCATCGGTCCAAAGCACATTGTTCCAGAAGTCCTGGTCTTTATCTAGGTGTTCTCTTGCCATGAAGGGGTTTTTTTTGACAGCAGGGTTTCCTCCTTGCATGCATGCTCTTGGGCTGAACTTGCTAGGATGGCCTGACTTGGGCATGTTTGCAGATGTTTTAAATGTTCTTCACTTTTCAATTATTTTCTGGACCGTGGAATGGCTGATTTAGAATATTTTGGAGATCTTTTTACATCCCTTCCCAGACACATAGAACCTTCTTTCTTAAGGCCCCAGAGAGCTATTTTGATCTCACCGTGGGGATTTCACTCATTTTAACAATCAAGAGCAAACCAAGCTAAATGTCTGAGGTCTCTACAATCCTCTCTAAAGATGTTCTAATCTTTTGCTCATGCTGTGGCGCACCTGATTTCTGATTTATGCATTTTAAGTAGTAAAGAAATACGGGGGCGTTCTATCTTTTCCCTCAGCAAATATTGCATTTCTATTAATGAAATTTTACAAATAATTAAAAAAAGTTTCTTCATTTTTATTAGTTTTTAGTAGTATTATTTATATTACCTCCATCTCGCAATATTGTTAAAATGAAGATCCAATGTCCATATGTTGAAAAAGACAAAGGTTTTCATGGGGTTTCCTATCTTTTTCACATGACTGTATATATATATATATATAGCATGACAACCCATTTTTTGCATCTTATTTTAATATTTGGATAATACTGTATACCGTGATAAAAGCTTCCGCAATTATCAGAATATGAAAATTGGATACATGCCTAGGCGTGAGTTAAGGTGAGACTATAGTTGCATCTGAAATTCTGTGATGGGTCGTGCTAACAGGGACACTAAATAGGGCGTAAAATAACCAATACTAATTACTAACTAGCGTCAGGCGCTGTCGCGCCTCTTGAGGCCAGGGGATTGAGGTTTACACTCACCTCATTCCTAAACCTCACTCTCATCCGGGTCATGGCACCAAATATAACCGGTCCGCTCTGAGCGGGGTCCTTGGCGTGGGAGGAGGGCACACTATCAAGGACGCTAAAGACTGCAGCCACTAGCGTCAGTCGCTAGCATCAGATAGATCAGGGGACAGCTCTTACTGGCCTACGACAGTTACACTCACCCTCCTAAACCTCACTCCTATCCGGGTCACGGCACCAAATGTATGTAACCGCATACATTTGTAACCAGTTCTACTTGACCTGCTCCGAGCGGGATTTGAACCAGGGTCTCCGGCTTGGGGGGTACGCATGCTAACAAGGCAAAATAACCAATATTAACCACTAACTAACATCAGTCGCTATCACACCTCTTGAGGCCAGGAGAGTTAGGTTTACATGCACAATTGACCTATCGGTAAGCCCCGCCCCCCTTAGTTACTGTAGCTAACTCGGACAAACAAACAGAGTTGCTATATCTTACAATGACAGCCGTCAGTGAAAACCTTATCCCAAGATGTTTTTGGACACAGATTGTAGCGTATATCCCGTCCGAATGATGGCCAGACTTTTCTGATGGTTTATCAAGTTTATTATGTCCTTTTTCACTCCAAAAAAATCATCGTAAGAGCTGAACAAACAAAGCATAAGAAGTGCGCACTAACGTCTCATTCACAAACTCTCTCTCTCCGTTGCATTACCATTAACATACACAGCAAACTACACAAAAACACTCATAAAACTAACAGTAAACAAACATATACACAGACCTTATGCCTTTTCGAGGGTGCAGTTAATAACTGGTAAACTTTGTGTGATCTACAAAACAACTCCGATAAACAGCGTGCAAGCTCTCCCTTTCACCACCCGTAGACTATAATACCCATCAAAATAGGAGTCCTCCTTAGTAGGACAGATAATGTAGACCTTAAACATATCTAAAATTAAATTAATTTACACATAACCGGTTTAAAATGGAGAGGCACGGAAATGTAGACCTTCGTGTTTTTGACCTAACGTTACAGTGTTACATGACATGAGAACAGTTAGTTATTATAGTTGTATGCTAGCAGGGACTTTAATCGTAACTTAACAAGAGTATGACAAATAGAAAATCTTCTCAGGATCACCGGAATCAGTGCTACAGTACCTCAGGCACGACATTTTAGCATTTGTGTAGCATAAACACCATCAAACCGATGAGAGCTTCGGATTTTCCAATGTTTCTCTATGGCGCTGAAACCTAAAGATGTCCGAGTTCCGGTCCCGGCGCAACTGATACTCAACTGCTATTGGCTCATCTGCGTTCGAGGGGAGGGGTTTACCGATAGGTCAATTCTTACTAGCCTACTTCCGTTACACTCACTCCCCTAAATCTCACTCCGGTCCTACTCGACCTGCTCTGAGCGGGATTCGAACCAGAGTCTCCGGCTTGGGGGGCCAAGTGCTAACAAGGCAAAATAACCAATATTAACCACTTACTAACATCAGTCGCTATTGCACCTCTTGAGGCCAGGACTGTGAGGTTTACACGCACAGTTCTTACTAGCCTACGTCCGTTACACTCACCCCCCTAAATCTCACTCCGGTCCTACTCGACCTGCTCCGAGCGCGATTCGAAACGGGGTCTCCGGTGTGGGAAGCGGGCACACTATCAAGGAAGCTAAAGACTGCAGCCACTAGCGTCAGTCGTTAGCGCGCCTCTTGAGATCAGGACCCCCCTAAATCTCACTCCCATCCGGGTCATGGCACCAAATGTATGTAATCGCATACATTTGTAACCGGTTCAACATGGCAAAATAACCAATACTAACTACATCAGTCGATATTGCACCACTTGAGATCAGGAGAGTGAGGTTTACATGCACAACTCTTTCTGGCCTAAATTTGTTACAATCGCATGCATTTGATTTGAAACTTAGGATTTGCAACTGTTAAAAAGTATGTTCTATTTAGTATGGATATGGGTATTCATTTATTTTTGCAGTTCGATTGGAGCCACTAGAGCAATAATTACACACTTCACCTTCAGCAATCTTTACTTGCCAAGTCAACATGTGTATGAATCACATATATACCTTCTCCTTTTATTCCCACACAGTCCACCACAAGTGTCTTTCTCCATTTCATACATTCATCATTCTCTTTTTCCGTCTTTCTTACATTCTTCCTCGCCTCCTGTGTGCTGTGATGTGTCTGTCACTTTCTCTGTCACTGCCACTCCTCTCCACCACAACTTGGCAGATCAATGGTTGGTTACCATGGCAATGCAACAGCCCAGTTACTCTGGAGCCTTCAATGGATCAGAACACCAAGGCTACCTGCACCCAACCGTCTTCCCTCTGGCACAGAGATTTGAAGCCGTCACCCACCCATGAACATCGCTCTCGAGATAAACAGCCAAGAATAGCTATTTGTTCCACAGACGAGCATTTCAAATGCTCATTGTGCTATTGTGATCTCCTAATGCAGGGCAAGATGTGTTCAAAAACAGCCGCCTCTCACTGACGTGCTCGCCACATAACGTGCCTTGTTCATGCCTGAAGAATCAGCTCCTGCGGAGTGGAGGAAGTCATTTGTTTTCCCTGTCATTCCTGGATGCGCCCTGCCCCGCTTCCCACCAGCGCCCGCTCCAAACACATTGAGCTGATCCGCTTTATTTATGGAAAGACAGATGGGCCAATTATCATAAAACCAAGAACGGTGCCATTTCCCTTTTCAAACAGTTGACTTCATTATCTGCAAGAGTGGAGGGGAGGATGGAGAGGAAAGATGGTGAGCTTCGTACCCTGCCTGCACCTCTGGAGCCTGACCTCGCAAAACAAAGGTTGCCGTGCATAGTAATAAGTTCTGCTTCTGCGAGATGGAGAAACAGGAAAGGGCTAGAATAAGCTAGCGATTGGCTCTTTAACTGTGTGTGGAACTATATCCGGAGTAGATTAAGGAAATTAATCAAGTGCTTCTGTGAAAGCCACATCATAAATGGGGATTCTGAGGGAAAACAATATAATGAAAAGAAAGTGTCTACAATAGAGGAGGGAACGGCCATAAGTGATGGATGGATAGCATTTTTATGTTGCCTTTACTTTATGTAACACAAAAAATATCAATAGTTATTTTAAAAGTTATAATAGTTTTTAAATATCAATCTCAAAATTATGAAAATATTGACACATTTTTCAAACTGAAATAATAATAAACAATACTGACTATTTATTTAATCGTGGTTTGTATACATTTTTGCACAATGTTTCCCTCATACATTTTTGCACAATTTCCATCACAACCAACTTTCCCAGAATTATTGGACTATTATTATTATTTCTGTCATGACAACTGTCTGAGTTTTTGGCATGTTAATAGATATGACAATGTTAATATGCTTGGTCTTGGCTGAATAGATCTGCTATATTGCTTTTGCTGCTGCAGATCAAGTACAGGACTTGCTACTGTCAATACGTACACAACACGCTGTGAATAAGACATGCTGTTGCTGTACAATATAGCATACATGAATTACCTGTAGCAGATCTAAACAGGTGGAGCTGGGGAAGATGGAGGGTTTTTGAAAGCGCGCTGCAAATACTAACCAAGTATTTGAAGGTTGAGCAGCGAGCTCATTGGCTACTGATGCAGCAGGAACCAATCAGCTGTGCCCTATAAAGAATGATGTGATTGCAAGCAGATTGAATTGATGACAGGACTTTATCAGAAAAAATTACAAAATGACAGAATTATACTGTGATGTATGGATATGTTGGACTAACTAGTGGGGAAAGTGTGTTGTAAGAAAGTGTATTTGCTAAAACCCTTACTTTATTCAAGTGCGCTATTAGTATACTTCTTTTAAACAAAAAAATTACTTTACGTACTTCTCAGAAACATACTTAAAATTACACACTAAGGCCGTGTGTTCACCAAAGCGTTTTTAGCTAGCTGAAAACACTAGGTGCTCTGCTGAAAACGCCTCGCTGTTTGCACGTGAGAGTGTTTTCACAGCGCAACGTTTTTTTTTTTTGTTCAGTTGAGACTCTTTGCTTTTTATGATACGGAATATCCGCGGAAGCGTTACTAGTATCTCATTTCACAGATAGTTTGATTCTGTATTGATTCTATATAAGAATGCTGATACAATGTAAAGTAGTTGACAGCTGGGTGAACAACCTGTTCACACTGAATTCCGTGAAATGAACACGGGTCCTTCACCTCAAAATCTGTGGTAGTTTCACGGAATCGTCAAAAATTCTGTGATGGGTCCACGGAAGTGATGCCCATGTAAGTCAATGACAGTGAAAAGTATGATATTATGAATATTTATAGGCTACTTTTATATTTTGAAGCAACTAACTCCACTCCTACCCCAAACCTACCCACTCTCCACAATATAAAACACATTACAGGCAAATAAAAGTACAGCCACAGGTATTCATTGCAAAAACTGACCCAAAACAATATAAAACAGTAACAGTATTTACAGTAAAAAACGCTGAGCGTTCAGCGCTTGGGCGTGAAATACTCGCTCAGCGCCTCATTACGCTCATGGCGTTCTAAAAACATGGCGCTCCCATTGAAAACAACTGAATTCGCCAGCCAGCCGCGTGAAAAAATGCTTTGGTGGACACGCGGCCTTAAGTATCCTTGATTTTATACTGACAGAAAAGTCTATTTGGCCTATAGTTGTACTCTGATCAAGATAAACTTAAAAGTATAATTAAGTATTCTAAGTATACTTGGCTTGTAGCTGTGTTCTTTTGATTGAGTAGCCTATAAATACTTTTTCACATCGTTTTACATACACAGATATGTCCCTAAATCTGAGTCTCTGAATTTTTGTGTAGGCTAGTCCACTGGTATTGTACATAGGAATTTACTTCAAATCTACTTCGCTCTTTCCCCGACATTGACTGAATTTTCCAGCTATCCATGTTTTCGCTGTTATATGGTAGGGAGCGCTATTACGCATCTTCTGAAAGAATACAGAATCTCCAGATCAAAACACAAGTGAAGAAGAAGCAGAAACAAGCAATAGAAAATTGCTTACGCAAATGTAAAACAACGCAATCATTAAACAGCATATAAATTATAATGCTGCAAAGTTAAAGTACAGTTAAAGGTATATTTCAAGTATAGAAAAAATATACCTAAATAGGAACATAGTAGTGTACTTAAAGTGCAAAAATAACTTATAAATAGTAAACTACTATTTATGAAGTTATGTTCACTTAAAGGAAAGTATACTTGCAGTATAAAACGGCTCGGGTTATGTATATAACCCTTGTTCCCTGAGAAAGGGAACGAGCACTGCATCGGTAACGACGAATTTGGGGACACTCCCTAAGCAACAGCGCGCGCGTCTGAAGTATGAATGAAATCAGGCCAATCCTGATTGGTGTTGCGTCATGACGTAACTATGACGGCGTACCCGGAAGGTACATATAGGGCAGCCCAGGCATAGTAATGGCAGTTATCGCGATGAAGCATGCGCTCCAGGCCTGCCGAGGTGTGGCGACGAGATGCAGTGCTCGTTCCCTTTCTCAGGGAACAAGGGTTATATACATAACCCGAGCCGTTCCCTTTCGAGGGAACTCCCACTGCATCGGTAACGACGAATTTGGGGAACGAGTACCCACTAGGCCACACCGATGGTAGCACCAGTCCTAGTGTGAAGCCGGAAACCGGGCACAGCTAGGACTGGAGTACCCTAGCACCGGGCGTCGCAGGGAGGTGCAGACTATAAGAACCTAAGAACCTAATAAAGGTGTGTGGAGTAGCCCATCCGGCCGCCTCGCAAATGTCCTGCAAGGGGACCCCAGAAAGGAGGGCCACCGAAGAGGCCATGCCCCTGGTGGAATGTGCCCTCACGGCCATAGGTGAAGGCAGGTTGCGCACCTGATTGGCCGTGGCTATTGCCTGGACAATCCAGTTACTAATAGTCTGGGTTGACGCAGGCAGCCCCTTCTTAGATGAACCAAAACACACTAATAGCTGCTCAGCTTCCTCCACTGCGCAGACTTCTCCACATATAATTTAAGGGCTCTGACCGGGCAGAGCAGGTGAAGCCTCCCTTCTTCCGCCGTCACGTGAGGCGGAGGATGAAATGCCTGAAGAACCAAAGGCCTGACCACGTTTGATGGCACCTTGGGCACATAACCGGCCCTAGGGTGTAAGATGGCCTTCACTTCGCCAGGGGCAAACTCCAGGCAAGTCGGCGTAAGCGCCAAGGCCTGAAGGTCCCCCACCCTCCTCAGAGAAGTGATGGCTAAGAGAAAGGCCATCTTAAGGGTCAAGCTCTTTGGGTCTGCTGACTCTAGTGGCTCGAAGGGGGCCTCAGCCAATCCCTCGAGAACCACTGCCAGGTCCCAGGTTGGGACTCTGGACCGAGCCGCAGGCCTCATCCTCCGAGCCCCACGGAGGAACCGTACAACCAACTGGTGCCTACCCAAAGGCCCATCACCCAACGGTGTGTGGAAAGCCCCAATGGCAGCCACGTACACCTTGAGTGTGGACGGGGTAAGCCCTGCAGAGAAACGATCTTGGAGGAACTCCAGCACTGAAGCCACTGGGCAGTTAACTGGGTCCACCTTACGCTCTCTACACCAAGTGGAAAACACATTCCACTTGAGGCTGTACAGTCTCCTTGTAGATGGAGCCCTGGAACTGAGTAAGGTCTCGATCACATCGGCCGGCAGGCCAGCCTCTAGGTATCTGGCCCCCTCAGGGGCCAGACCCAAAGGTTCCATAACTCGGGCCGGGGGGTGAAATATCGTGCCCCCTGCCTGAGACAGGAGATCCCTCCTCAGAGGAATCTCCCAGGGTTGACCTGCCAGCAGAGATATGATGTCCGAGAACCAAACCCGAGTCGGCCAACGTGGCGCCACCAGAAGCAGGTTGGCGCCTTGTCGACGGACCCGCTCCAGGACTCCCGGGAGCAGAGCGATCGGGGGAAATGCATACAGACGTAGCCTCGGCCATGTCTGCACCATGGCATCCAGCCCCAGAGGGGCCGGATGCGTGAGAGAAAACCACAGTGGAAAGTGGGTCGTCTCTCGAGACGCGAATAAATCCACTTCCACTGGGCCAAATCTCTCGCACATGGCCTCCACCACCTCCGGGTGGAGTCGCCATTCCCCGGGCCTCAGCCCCTGCCTCGACAGGATGTCTGCTCCCTGATTTTGGACCCCCGGGACATACATTGCCCTGATGGACAACAGTTTCCCTTGGGACCACAGGAGGATGTGATGCGCCAGTCTGCATAGAGGGTGCGACCTCAACCCCCTGATGCCGTGCCCCAACCAGTGAGGGAGGCGTCTGTTGAAACGGATTTCCCGGCAACAGGACGCTCCCAACACTGGCACCTGGGACAGAAACCAAGGTTTCTTCCATATGACTAGGGAACGAAGGCCACTGCGCGTTACCCTGATCATACAGAATGGATTTCCCCTTAAGGAAAGCCACCTGGTTCACTTCGTATAGGGCATGGTGGCCGCGGAGGTCCGGGAAAAAGCTCTTCAGAGCTTTGTAGACCGCCAGCATTTCCAGGCAAAAGATGTGCCAGGAGAAATGCCGGGTCTCCCACAGACCTCTCGCAAGGCGGCCGCCATGACCCCGTCCCAGCCAGTGAGGGAGGCGTCTGTTGAAACGGATTCCCGGCAACAGGACGCTCCCAACACTGGCACCTGGGACAGAAACCAAGGCTACTTCCATATGACTAGGGAACGAAGGCCACTGCGCGTTACCCTGATCATACAGAATAGATTTCCCCTTAAGGAAAGCCACCTGGTTTACTTCCGTATCAGGACATGGTGGCCGCGGAGGTCCGGGAAAAAGCTCCTCAGAGCTTTGTAGACCGCCAGCATTTCCAGGCAATAGATGTGCCAGGAGAAATGCCGGGTCTCCCACAGACCTCTCGCAAGCGGCTGCCATGACCACGTCCCAGCCAGTGAGGGAGGCGTCTGTTGAAACGGAATCCCGGCAACAGGACGCTCCTAACACTGGCCCTTAGGACAGAAACCAAGGTTCTTCCATATGACTAGGGAACGAAGGCATCTGCGCGTTACCCTGATCATACAGAATGGTTTTCCCCTCGAGGAAAACCCCTTGATTCCCAGCCATCACTGTAAGGATCTCATGCAGCAGGCCAATGAAGTACCGGCATTAGAATCTGGACTTCCTGTCTGCAAGAGGGACCCGTTCTATGGCCTCCTTGGCTAACAGGGCTGTACTTCTTGTTCCATAGCCCGAACCTGCCCTGGGCCGACCACAGTCCGGACCACCCCGTTGAACTTCGGGGGAGGAGAACCGAACTGAAGCCTGTAACCCAGCTCTACAGTCTGCAGGACCCACGTAGACACACTCGGAAGGCATGACCATGCGCCGAGATAATCTACTAAGGGAACCAGCCTCTCGAGGCTGGCCTCGGGTGTCAACCGAAACTCATTCCCGACCCCCTGAAGCGGCTAACCGGCAGGGAGCAGTCGAGAACGTTTTTCGGTTGGCGCACACGTTCGCTGCCCAGTCGCAAGTCCTACTGGAGGCGACGACGGCGGCGTGCGTGCGCGGGAAATCAGTGAGGCCCGAAGCGTCTTTGACGGCGGGAACACAGCACTGATTTCCCGAGAGCTCCTGGGGGAAAACGACCTCGGTCGCTCCTACCCGGGAGAGGGGGCTGGCCAGCAGGGGCCTCATCTAAGGGACGGACACTGCGATTAGCCCTTGCCTAAACCTGATGTGTCCCGCAGGCCACAAGGCGGCGAGAACGACATCACTTCAGGAGGGCTCCATCTTAGATGAATATCCAGTTCACAAGTTAAACACGCTTGGGTGACAGAATTAAAGTATCCAATTTATCAAAGTCGGATAACACGACACTCAATTCCTTGGAATTAAATGCCATCATAATAACCAACCCCGTGCCAACTGAACTGAATGACAGGCTGCATTAAAATACATCTAACTCCTCAAAGTCAGATAATATTTTAATTTAATTCCTCAGAATTAAATGCAGCCACAATAAGGTGAAACAAAGTCTGAATGATAGGCTGAATATCTAACTCCTCAAAGTCAGATTATATTTTATTTAATTCCTCAGAATTAAATGTGGCCGTAATCATCAGACGAACTGTTTATTTGTATTATATGGACTCATAAACCCCGCGTTGCCTCAGCAACGTGGTTCAAGCCGTCATAATACAATTGGCTTTCATCCCTCGAGAAAAAAAGCCAAACAGTTTCAAACAATACGGTGAAACATGGTCTGAATGACAGGCTGAATATCTAACTCCTCAGAGTCAGCTCATATTTCATTTAAATCCTCAGATTTAAATGCAGCCATCCAGTATCTCATGCACACCGATCGCGTGTGTTCACCTTAATTGCATACATAAGGAGTGCTTCATGACTTTGACTGCCTCGATGCTGAGCGCGTCTAATTCCTCAGAATCAGACCGCTGAAGCATCGGGTCCTCCGCCCCGGGGGAAGAAGCCGCAGCGCGGGCTTCCACACGGGGAAGGAGAACATCTGAACTGTCAGACAAAGACTGGGAAGATGCCTCAGCAGTCCCAAGTCCCGCTGACAGTCCATCCGTGAGCCCCATGACCGGCCTCGCCGCACCGCCTCGGCGGATGCGGGACCGATCCACAGGGCTCACGAGGCTGGCTGGTCTCACTGAACACGACCAGCCGAGAGCGGAGCAGCCTGAGTGTCAGCTTTCATAACGCTCGTAAGCGGCTCCCTCGAGAGCCGCCCGAGTATGCTGAACATCCAGACACTGCACACACAGCAGGTGTGCATCCGAGCCCGACATGTAACGGGGACACGGATGCACACACTGCTTAAACTCTCTCACTTTCCAGTCGCCATTTCACACACACTTTCACTTTTTGACAAACAACAATAAATAGACAGACAGATTTCACACAGAGCGCTATGCTGAAGAGCGATAACTGCCATTACTATGCCTGGGCTGCCCTATATGTACCTTCCGGGTACGCCGTCATAGTTACGTCATGACGCAACACCAATCAGGATTGGCCTGATTTCATTCATACTTCAGACGCGCTGTTGCTTAGGGAGTGTCCCCAAATTCGTCGTTACCGATGCAGTGGGAGTTCCCTCGAAAGGGAACTAGTAGTTTACTGAGAGTATACTTCAAAGTGTACTTTCATAAACTAAAAACTGTACTACAAGTATTAAAATAGTAAACTACTATTATACAGTAGTACAGATGCAATACAAATGAGAAACATAGTTGTGAACTAGTAGTGCACTTATACTTACATTTATAGTACACTTAAACGTTTACTTTTATATAGACTACTTGCAGTATAAAACTAGTAGTTTACTGAAAGTATACTTGAAAGTGTACTTTTATAAACTAAAAAAATGACAACAAATGAGAAACATAGTTGTGAACTAGTTGTGCACTTATACTTACACTTATAGTACACTTAAACGTATACTTTTATATACTAAAAAGTGGGTCAATTTTTTCCCAAGCAGTATTGAAATAGTACACTTAAAAGTTTACTATAGTACATTCATATTAGTATACTTATTACATAAAGTATACTTAAAAATATACTAGAACTTTACTTAAATATGCTTAATAAAATGATCTCTTTTTCATAGGGGAAGTCCACGTCTAAAACTGCAAACAGTTAGGGAAGCAATTCTTTAGTTTAGTTTTAACCTTTAGTTGTTCCTTCTTTACAAATATCATTAATTTTATTAACTTATGACCGTTAGTGCATGACTGAACTTGTTTGAACTGTTCTCGATACGGTTCCTGCGTCTCACTTCTAAACAAGCTTAAGTGAAATCCCTCTAGACCGCATAATGAAAGCTGTGGACATTAGAGGCCTTTTACAGACCTCAAGGGAACCTCAAATGCCTTCCTCAAGTTCTGCACGACATACTGGATTGACATACTGGCTGTCTATCTGGTTATATTACACATGCTAGGGAAGCAGTCAACCCTGGAGTCTTGCTCATGTTGACAGCTTGAATTTGCTTAGGGGTCTGTGGTTACCATGTGCACTCTTACGAACAGTGTGTCATGGGAAGTGAGATGTAAGGCTTTCAGATCCTCCAGCAATCAGTTGCCAAGTTTTTTTTTTTTTTTTAAAGTTAATATGCTTTCCAATTAGATAAATGACAGCTGAGAATAGCAGGGGTTCTTCCTTTTGGGAGTTTTCATAGCAGAGCAGTCGAGTATACCAGAACATGTGTCGTCAGGAAAATATTAACATACTGAGGTATTAACAACATTTAGGGTGTTCTCGAAGAGTTTGAACTATTATGATGATCTCAAGTTCACATTTATACTAAGCGTCATAAATTATTAATTCACTGTAAACAGAAATGGTCAGGGTTTGTCGCTTTGGCACAGACTCTGTGGACCACTAAATCAATCGGAAGCGCAATAAAAAATTAATGCGAACTTGAAGTGTTTGAACCACTGTGCCAACAAACCCTTTGGAATATCAACCATTTTATAGCTTATTTCTTGTCAAGATGTGCAAATATGTCATTTTAATGTCATAAATGTGAGGATATCTGTCAGGTTTTAATTAAACCAAGATTAAAAAAAAGAACCAAGATTCATTTTCAAGATATTTGTTGTTGTATAACCAACAGTCTTCAATGAGAATGGATGTCAAATACAAGGTTTGAGTATTAATATTTATGAATATAACAACTGATTGTGAAATATACATGTATCAGGGCTCGACATTAACGCTTGTCCGGGACAAGTGGATTTTTTGAAAGGGGCAAGTGTAAGAGAATTTTACTTGCCCGACCGTACAAGTATCCTTATTAAAACATCAATAACAAAAAATAACTAGCTAATCACTAAAATGCAAGAATGATTCTGCATTAATTAAGTGTAAGGGGCGATCCATAGTGGATAATAGTATAATGTATAATGAACTTACGGTAACAAGGTTGCGCTGTTGATGCTCGTGCAGCCTCTCGAGGAGAAATCGAAAACAAATGAGCGCTGCTCACACAGAGAAACTGTGTTAACATACCGCGGTAAACATTCAAAATGTGAATTTATATTTATAACATATGATACAGTTAAACAACGTCACACACCCAATAGTTCTGTTTTCCTGAATACCATCACGACTGAAAATGACACTGATTTCATATGACAGTTCCATAAACAATTAATTAACATTAAGTCACTTACATTTTAGATGCAATATTGACTGACTTTGTTACATTTCAGCAACGAAAATAGATCCAAAAATTCCAAGCAACCGAACCATAACGCACAACTCACAGCACTGGTGTGTTACTGAATAATTCAGCATTTTGAATCAATTGGTTGAATCAAAGATTCAATTACCTATTCGAAAACGACTGCGGCCCTGTCCCAAATGGCACCCTAAACCCTCAATGTCTTCCTCTGAGTCCGCACTTTCACGGCGTAATGCCGCTTTTTACTGTAGAAGAAGTCCACTGCGTAGCTCGCACCAGTGCGGGCTCTGCAAAAGTGCGCATATCAACCACAAAGGGGGGCGCTCGCGAGCACCCTTCTGAGACCTAAAATGACAAATGGGACACCTTGCGGTCTCGTTGACTTAACGGACACACGCACGCAGCGCCCATTGTAAGTCCACAAGACCGAAAGTGCACATGAAGTGTGCCATTTGGGACAGGGCCTGCCTCATTCTTGAATGAATCAGTCGTTTGAATGAATCGTTTGGATGAATGACTCAATGACTCATTAAGGCTCACCTGCTGCCACCTACTGGTGGTTTCGTTTTATGTTTAAACCAAGTGGCAACCTCCCCCAGTTCATCTTGAAGCCAATACGGAAGTGACTTAAACTGCAATTCATCAACTGGCCGCTATGGACAGGCTCCAGAAGGGAGCAGAATCTCATTGAGCCCCATGTTAAAATGACCAACTTTACAGCAGAAAAAAACATGTTTACAGTCTGGTACAAATTGTGGTTTTGGTCAATACGGCTAATTTTGCCCGTCATGACAACTGTGAGGGGGGTGAATTTTTTCATAACTCCTTCATTTACATTATATAAAGCCTTAAAGTTCTGCATAATTAAGGGCGTAGCCACTTTGAGTGACAGGTGGATAGCCATTTATCTGCTGTCTGTTAGTCATTGCGTCACCTCAGCTCCACCCACGTCCCGCATCAATGCCCATTTTCTATTAAACGGGAGTGACACGCTGCCAAGATGGCAACGGCCAGCTCGACCCTACTTCATGCTTCAAAAATGCTCTTCATAAACTTATGGGTGACGTCATGGACACTACGTCCATATTTTTTTACAGTCTATGGTTTGAACATACTTTCCAACCTATCTTATTTGTTTATTCAAAAATTCAAATCTCATAACATTATTTAATGCAGTTGTAATTTTTCAGTGTAAATTATTTAATTTGATTGGTAACAGCCTTATAGTGACTTTATTTAATGTATAGATCAAATTTAAGAATATAATATGAAAGCTGAAGCATAGCCTATATTTAATAAGATTAGTGGAAATATTATAAAAGGTAAACATTTCACAAATATGCAGATTTAATATGTCAAAGCTGATTGAACACTGGTGAGAATATTGCTTCAGAATACATTATATTTACAAAATAATCAAACTTTTTTTCCGGACAAGCACATTTTTTACTCGGACGAGTGAACACATTAACATGAAAAGGCTTAATGCCGAGCCCTGTGTATAGCTTTTTAAGTTTACACAAAAATGTTTAAAAAGCATGGGCTTCGGAAGCAAAAAAATGTGGGTGGGTCCTCTCAGAATTTTTTTACTGGAGTAGATGCTATTTACAGTAAGTACAAATATAACGCCTTGTTTGCTAAACATCTGATTGGACAAGACAAGATTACAGAAATCACCATTTCTTTGACAGTGGCTATAGTGTAGGGGTAAGATGCATGGCATCAAGTTTTGACGCAAATCAACCCGCGGTTCGAATCCGCCTTTTGCCGAACTCACTCTACTCCCTTTTCTCATCACATATCAGATCGGAAAGGCTTTTATTTTCAATAAAAATGATGAAAATATTAGAAAAGTGGAAATAAAGCGTCTAACGTGTTTAATAATAAGTGTTTATCGGCAGTGTTGTGGGTAACGCGTTACAAAGTAAGGCGTTAGAGTACTCTAATTACTTTTTTCCTGAAATGTGTAACTTAACGCGTTAGTTTCGTGCGTAAGTAATCAGTAACTTCGTTATTTTTTAAAAAAAGTAATCCGTTATTTTAAGGAAAGGAAAATCCCGACTGCAGCCTGCTTTTTGTCAGACAGTAGGCCTAGGTCTACTGTGCCACCTGCGGATGTATCAGCGGAGCCGAAGCTCTGTGATCGTAAAGTCAATGGCTGTGATAGCCTACGTCTGTGCCCTGCGCCTGACCCTGTGTGTGTGTGGGTTTTTTTTTTTTTTCGAACTCCCGGCAAGATGGCAGAGAGGACAGCGTTTGGTTTATGGAAGTACGCACATTATTTTCAATTTGTCAACGAAAAAGAAAAGAACATAACGGTAAAATGCCCACTCTGCGTTGGTGAAAAGCCTGCTGAGGAGGACGACGGTGGTGCACCAGCTCCAAAGCAACAGCGTTTGAGTTTTAACTCTGCTAAAACAGTCCCCATCAGTGAGGTTCACAAACTTGTGGCCGGTTATGTAGTCGAGGAGATGCAAAAACACTGGATTTAAAAGACAGTCTCTCCCGGATGACATCTGGCCTGCCGCCTGCCTGATGTTATAGTTGAGGTAAAATTGTTTTTTCGTCTGTTTTTTGTTTTTGCTCATTTCTTACCAAGCTTTACTAAAATATTTTTAGGCGAAGGAGGTAACTTTACGTGACAAACTCAAAAAAATGAGAATTAACAAAGGCAATAGAAGGTCATCCATCCATTTTTCCCCAAAACGCTATAAATCCATCCTTTAAAAAAAATAATAATTATGGTTTTGTATTTTTTTTTTTTAAGTATTTTGTCATTTATGAGGAAAAAACAATGTTACGTGACAGTTCTTCTCCATAACGGACGCGACCACCCTGAAAGCGCCGCGGCACTAAAGACTTTAAAACTTTCACAGAGACCTCAAAAAGAAAGCACAAAGCCTTTCTTTAAAACGAATTTCGTTTTGTATTAATTGTATCTTAATTTTAATCCATGTTTCATTAACTAATTTCCTGGATGGATTTAATAAATAAAAAGTAAATAGGCTATCTTGATTTTGTAGGCTATTTTTTTTAATTATAGCCTAAGTGAAAAATATTAGGCTGTGTATACCGACATGGATCAATTATTCATATTAAATTTCATCTGTCTTTTGTAGGCATTTGCTGACTCTCTTTCCTGTTATTGTTATCCTGCAGTGTTAATTTAGTCGGATGACTGACGTTATTCATTGTCGGGAGTCACGACTTCTAGGTGCATTTAAAGGGGCCGGGGGCTGTGTCTGTCATGTGTGAGCCGCTGCAAACGGCTTTTAATTTTTGGTAACGCATGAGTACTCTAACGCGTTACTTTTATGAATAGGTAACGCTGTATCATAACTGATTACTTTTAATTGATGGTAACGTTGTAACCTAACTAACTACTTTCCAAAGTAACTATACCCAACACTGTTTATCGGTTAGGGGTAGGTAAACAGATGCTGAATTAGAGACGATAAAAGTGAGTGGGTCCAATATCATTGATCGTAAAAAGTGGGTGGGTCTTGTCCAATGGTTCCGATGCCCATGTTAAAAGTAAATTAAAACATGCTAAATTATGAGGAACCAAGTATATAAAATCTCCTCTTATAGCTATTTACCATCTAGTATCTGGTGTAAAATTGCTTCCGAGTTGGTGGATATGAGAAATCGCACAAAGATGTGCACCCATTAATTGTGCTAATTGTAAATAATCTTCTGTTGATGAAGATCTCTTGTGCGTTTGTTTTTGATAACAGCGTACACATAGTCCATGATAATCAGTTGTGTTCCATCATCCTGTCTATCCGGTGCTGGGATCTGGAGGACATTGTGGAAGAAGGCCATTGTTTGGAATATTTACAACAAATGTCAGCCATCAGTCGTCGTTGACATTTGATGAAAAAAATGTAATCAATGTGAGCTTGTCATTGGGTTACAAAGGGTTCATATTGTGTGAATGATCCTCCGAGGCACCAAGTCATTTAGCCTGAAGTAACAAATGGCCACATGAGGCCATTATGTTGGATCTAAAGCTTGTTTACTGTGTGTTTTAACTGATACAGGGGGATGAGGGTTATAAAGGATGGGCCTTTGTTACAGTGTATATATGTGTTCAAAAAATAGCATTGGGGTCTGTTCCTTGTCAGCTTTTTCAAGAGCCTTTTATAGCGGTGTTGTTATCATGAAAGCAAGTCCTTCTCAGCTTCTACACCTCAAAACAGATCAACACATTGATTTTTCCATTCGGACATCTCCCGGAAAACATAGCCATTACTGGCCGGAGAAATTGTGCAGTGTTGCTCCTTAAAGGAGATGTTCTTAAGTGCTAGTCTAGGACTATCTTCCCTCACTACAGTTCGACTTTGGCAAACATCCACACGAATATTGTTCGGCTCCAGAATGGAATTGAATTGGATTTGCTGTGCGGAAAAGTAATCCTGCATTGCTCAGTTCTTCTGCGGGTTATCCATCTCCTAATGACAAGGTCAATAGCAAATAAGAGTGTCCATGATAAAGAAATCTAGATGAATCGTGCCAAGTTCAGAGTGTATTTGTTATGTTGTATTCTAATGGGGCGGCACAGTGTGTCGATGCTGTGTGGCGTTTGCATGTTCTCCGTGTCTGCGTGGGTTTCTTCCACAATCCAAAAACATGCAGTATAGGTGTGAATGTGTGTGTGTGAGTTGGGGAATGACCTGGCAACCTACCCCGGAAAATGCGTAGTCTCTCGCATATGGCAAAAGATGGCCATAGAATCATAAAAATACAACTGAAAATGGTAATAGATGTATTTTTTTTTTTTTTTTAAAGAAATAATGATGAAAGATTGTTCTTAATCAGTTTTTCTTTTCAAGGATTCCATTCCCTTAATGAAGCTTTTATTCTTCATTTCAATATCAGAACAATTGCACATTATCATCCTTTTCACCCCCCAAAAATATCAAAATGAATATGAATTCAGAAATGAAAAACATGTTCAGCATAAAAGAGGTGTATTCTAATCACTGTATCTATCAGTTGCATTTTAATGATTAAAAAAAAAAAAGAAATGATTAGATCCGGAGGAAAAAAAGAGCCATTGACTCATCATGTCATTGACTCCAATATTCAAAGGTTTATATTCATATGTCGCTCCCAATTGCTGTCTGAGTGAAAGTTAAAGGGTTAGTTCACCCAAAAATGAGAATTCTCCCATGATTTACTCACCCTCAAGCCATCGTAGACATATATGACTTCTTTCAGCCAAACACAATCAGAGTTATATTAAAAAATATCCAAGCTTTATATTGGGAGTTTAGGGTAGCATAGATTTTGAAGCCCCAAAAGTGCATACAACCATCATAAAAGTAATCCACACAGCTCCAGGGGGTTAATAACGGCCTTCTGAAGCAAAGTGGTGTTATTTCGTAAGAAACATATCATATTTATAACTTTATAAACAAGGGCTGGGTATTGACACAAATTACACGATTCAATTTGATTTCCATTTACAAGCTTTCGAGTCGATTCAATATCGATTATTGTGGATATATATCAGATACAGTACATCTCTCAACTATGCTGTAAACTGTACATGGGTGTCACTTGGTACTGTAATATTGAAGGTTAAAATTAACTGATTGAAATATGAACATAAATGACACTCAGTGTTTTTTTTATAATAATAAAGTTATAATACTAACTTTACAGTTACATGATCATATTTCTACTCGGTGGTGGTAAAATGGTGGCAGTCATAAAAACGTGACGGATTTATTCAAACATGCATTAATATCTATAGCACGAATTGCTAATTTATAAGCAAAAATGAGTTTTGCGTGCATATGATACGCACTGTAAACCCCTTGGGTAGGATTAATGGTGTGGGTACATGTGTATTACACGCCGTAAAGTGCGCATCATATGCACGCCATGAACTGTGTATCGCATAAATTGCACGATAAATACAATTTGTGCTATAGATACGCACTTTCATGTGATCGGGCCGGATTTTTCTGAGGTAAATGTTACGTTACGTGACATTGTTTACAAGCTTTATTGCCGTCTTTCCGTGGTTGAAACCCGGATTGGGCGATTTTACGACATATGATATGGATTTTGGAAAGTTGTAATTTATCTATACCTTCTGATGTTCATTTATGTTTATTAAGCGCTGTAACTGATATTAAAGCGGTTCATGTGAGCTGCTGTTTTACTTGAGCTGAGGCACTGCGTGATCTGTCAAACCACATTAAACATTAAAAGCGCCAAAACGGTATTTATTCGTAATAAAATGGACGTAATTTGAAATCTGAAACTTTGTTTCATATCAAAAGTAACAAAGTGATTTTTTTTGGGTTGGGAGGGGCAACAATGTTCCCTTCATATATATACATATCGATATTGTTCAAATGAGAATCGATTAAAATCGAGAAATCTATCATTTTTACACAGCCTTTTTTACTCATTTTTACTATTATAAACTAGCCTGACGTCGTCATACTCAATTCTAGTCAGAATATGAGTCTGATACTGCTCCTTTGGGCTGTGATTATGGGGCGTGTTTCAACCGAACCAGGAAAGACCTCAATTGGATAGACCTACAACCAATCAGAGCAACGGAGCGGCGCATAACGTTAGTTGTCAAATGTCAACAGAACTCAACTGCACTGTGTTGCCAAGTCCGCGGGTTGAAGCGACCCCAATTATGTGATATACAGACTCAGAAATGCGAATTTTAGCATGCTGTCCTGCCAACATAACACATATTTTACCCCCCAAATGCATTTTTCCCCTGGAGAACCCCCCTGGAAAGCTATTGGGCTTGTTTTTGGCAAGTTTTGAGGAACGGTAGCAATTGGGCGGGTTTTGTTGTAAAAACTTGGCAACCCTGTCTGAACGCACGCTGGAATAAGTAACGTTAGAAGAAAAAGATGAGTGTAAACGATCTTTGCCGGTGTTGTAAAAAAAGAATTTAAGGATACACAGAGTACTTACCAACACGATCATCATTTCTGAGAGAAATAGTAAAGGTGAATGCATATACGAACAAGTTCTCCGTTTAGGATTAGAACAAATTCAACCCAAGCACCTTTGATGACGTGGATGATTACGTTACTGTTTATCATCTGTCCATCATCGTCTAAAGCCCGCCCTGACAATTTCATTGGTCCGAACAGTTTCTGTTCGGGCATAATTACTTCTCTACCGATCAAGTCCAGACCGAACTGCCTGAGTTAAAATGTTGTGGGCGGGGCTAAGTTCGGCTGGCATCCAGGCTAATTATAAACTATAATCACTGGCTTCCAGTAACGGCCGTACATGAGTCTAGTTCTGGCGGAAGAGTGACCTCTGACCCAAAGTATGACGTAGGAGTAGCGTAAGCTTAGACGAAAAGGGCTGGGAATTTAAACAAATAGGGCTGGGCAACAAACTCAATCTCCTCCGTCATTTCTCTTTAAAAATTCTCGTTTTAGACTTCTAATTCGTGACGGGTGTTCTGTGTTCGTCAATACATCATGCGTCGGGTTACTCTTGCGCCGGAACTAGACTCACAGATGGAAGCAAGTGATTATAGTTAATAAAGTTATAAATATGGATATTTTTCGAACAAAAAACACATTGCTCCGCTTCAGAAAACCTTTATTAAGCCCCTGGAGCTGTATGGATTACTTTTATGATGAATGGATGCGCTCTTTTGGGCTTCGAAATCTGTTACCATTCACTCCCATAATAAAGCTTGGAAGAGCCAGGATATTTTTAAATATAACTCAGATTGTGTTTGGCTGAAAGAAGAAAGTCACATACACCTAGGATGGCTTGAGGGTGAGTTCAGGACATTCTTGGTCTGGTAAGCTTGCAAGGGAAAAGCAATCTACTTGATCCGACTTGCCGGATATTTCAGTTAAAAAGATACATTTACTCACACAACAGGGGCCTCATTTATGAGGTTTTGCATAGAAACCGCCCTACATTTGACCTTACGATCATTTCTGTAACGTGTGATTCAGATGCACAAAAAACGTGCGTACGCCTTCCGGATGTGAAAGCTATAAATCACAAATGCTCTTGAAATTGTCAACGTCCAAATCCTTTACTTGAAAATGACCAGCAGCAAGAATTGCTTAGATTTCCAAATACAATACCGCAATACACGCTCTTTGCCACAAGGAAAAGTGCATACGTATGTTTAGATCGTGACATGGCACTGAGCATTTGTCATGTCAAAGACCGTTTTTATAAATATGAACGTTTGAAGTTGAATATGGAAGGCGGTCTGGCGGAAGCTAGATATTTTACTTTATAATGTGTTAAATATGGATATTTCCAAGGCCTTTATTAACCTCCCGGAGCCGTGTGGATTACTTATATAATGCATGGATGCACTTTTTCTTGAATTATAGCCAGGACATTTTTTAATATAGCTCTGATTGTATTCGTCTGAAAGAATGTCATATACACCTAGGATGGCTTGAGGGTGAGTACATCATGGGGTAATTTTCATTTTTGGGCGAACTATTCCTTTAAGATCAAATCTGTGCGTTTTATAAATGAGTTACCTTGTTTGTTGAAACGCCACTCTGCGTGACTCACCAGTGTGAGTTTTTTTTAGCGATGTGTTAACATTCCTCACTTGTCTCCACATGAGAGCCAACACCTCAAAAGCACAGATGAGATAGAATGTGGGGTCAGGTATTAAATAACTTCAAAACATCTGCCCCAAAAATATTTTTAGACCCGATATTGACATCACTTGAGCGGGTTTGTTATTTCTGAATAACTCACTACATCAGCATTTACATGAATAATTAACAGAATTTGCTTGGTCTGAAAGTTTGCATGTCTAAAAATGACCATGCAAAATTACACCATATACTTTCAGTGAGAGTTTCACTTGTTCAATCTCACTGCTGTGCTATAGGCTTTCAGCGGTGTTGGGACATTCATCATACTCTGGTAGCCGCTATATTTCTGGAAACGCGTCTCTGGGTCCGGGCTTTCGGCGACCCACTCCATCATGGTGGACATCAGAGTTCTTTTCCCAGGTTCACTTTTCACACGTTTAGAGCAGCACAGGTTTTCAATACTGATCAGTCACAGCCTCTTTGCTGTTCATTCATCACTCGCCCCCGGTTATTTTTTTTTTTTCCCTCGGTTTCTCTCTCCCTGGTAAATCAGTGGGACAAAGTGTTGTGGATGAAGTGCGCTAATCTTTCTCTGTGATTGCACTGGGCGCGGCGGAATGAAAGCTGCTTCTGTTTGTTATATTCTCTCGCCCTTGGCCATGACTTTGATTCCTATTAATTGAGGGAGATAAATGCTTAACAACAGATGAGGATTTAATGGATTGCATTGCTGTGCGAATTAACTTCTGTCTAGCAAGAAAGTAATTTTTAGATGGTTTTAGGGTCTAAAACAATGAGGTCCGGGAAATCTCCTGATACTCAGGACAATTTGCTCTTTTTGAGTGTTACCTTGTCGCATTTTACATTTAGAAATGTATGCCTAGTCAATATGATTCACAAATGATCCGTTTTACATAATATTTCTAAATAATTCTCAAGGTATTGCAGTTCATGAACATCTGTGCTACACTCTAAAAAAAAAAAAAAGGTTCTATATGGCACCAAAAATGGTTCCTGGCTCGTAATCATAGGGGAACCTTTTTAAGTGCGGTTCTTCACCAGTCACTCTAGCACCGCTACCATATACAGAAAATATTAAGATATGGTGTGGTTCCTCTATGATTACGACGAAGAACCATTTTTGGTGCCATAAAGAAACCTTTTTTTTTAGAGTGTAGGTTATATTAGTTTTTAGCACTTCCCCTTTTTGTTACTATATTTATATAAAGAAGTGAAATCTCAAGAGCATGCAAGTCAATTATTCCATTCTTGCTCTAGAGTAAAGTTCCGTCTTTTATCTTCAAAACAGTTTCTGTGTTCTGTGTCAAAGTCTGTTTTTAGTATTTACTGAAAGTAGAGCCAAGTAGCAAAGTGACAAAGCAAAGGAAAGTGACTCGTTTGTGTCACAATAATTGTTATATTGTGAAACGTATGATTTAAGACGGGTACGTCGAAATGTCTTTTGAGTCACCTGTAATTGATGCCCAAACTCTGCATCTAGCACTTATCGTAGTCACTCGAATATGTGGTTAATTAAAATTAGACTGACAAATGAGAAATGAAAATGATAAATAAACCCTTCAAATGTTGCCAGCGTCAATTTAATTGGATTACTTTCTGCTAATGTGTTGTGAAGCCCCCCCACTAATTATATATTTTGACCCAGAGCAACACTATCTACTTTATCATTAACGCATTAGTCTTCGGTTCCGTCTGGGGACTGATTCTAGGATTTTTCAAGCCTCATTTTAATTTAATGAGTACATAATAGTGATTTGAATATTGATACTTCTCCATACTGTTTTGATAATTTGCATGAATTATGCAAATTTTTGACAACGAAGACATTTTTAATTTTGCAAATGGAGGGTGCAACTGTCTGTAAAAGTCAATTAGATGTGAATTATTAGAAGTTAAGTTTATTTGATCGGATTTAAAGTCTCATGTCCGATTTTCTTTCAGTACTACGCTGGTGAAAATGTCCTGGAGGTCACTGAGGTAACCAGAGATTTTTTCAACTCTTCATTTTTTGCATTGTCTATTAGAGCCCTATTTTAACTATATAAGCGCATGGTCTAAAGCGACACGCGATAAAAGGTATCTTTTCCATGTTAAAGGGGTGATGAATTGAGAAATCAACTTTCCCTTGAGCTTTTGATATATAAAAGGTCATGGTAATATAAGAATATCCTGAAGTTTCAGAGATGAAAACGTCCTTGTTAGTCAAAGCTTTTATTGACACCAGGCCCAGGAAATTATAAATTTCAGAATGTGCCCGGCTGTGAAGTGAGAGTGTAGTGAAGCACCGCCTCAACAGAAGAAGAATAACGCCTGATTCTCTAGCCCCGCCCACCGACTCGTGCCACTAACATGACAGCTAAGAGCAGCATAGAGTTAAACAGCATCGAATTAAACATACCACATAAGCTTTGCGGATTCTGATTTTTAAAGGGTTAGTTCACCCAAAAATGAAAATTCTGTCATTAATTACTTACCCTCATGTCGTTCGACACCCGTAAGACCTCCGTTCATCTTCGGAACAGAAATGAAGATATTTTAGTTGAAATCTGATGGCTCTGAAAGGCCTCCATTGGCACAATGCACGGTTCACTCTCAAGACCCTTAAAAGGTACTAAAGACGTCATTACAAAGTCCATCTCACTACAGTGGTTCTACAATAACTTTATGGAGTGACGAGAATAGTGTTTGTGCGCAAACAAACCCTAAATAACGACTTATATAGTGATGACCGATTTCAAAACACGGCATCATGAAGCTTCGAAGCGTTATGAATCAGTGAGTCGATTCAGCAGTTTGGATCGCCAAATTTCAGCAGTTTGGCGGTTTGACACGCGATCCGAATCATGATTCGACTCACTGATTCATAACACTTCGAAGCTTCATGATGCCGTGTTTTGAAATCGTCATCACTATTTAAGTCGTTATTTAGGGTTTTTTTGCGCACAAAAACTATTGTCGTCACTCCATAAAGTTATTGTAGAACCACTGTAGTGAGATGGACTTTGTAACGACGTCTTTAGTACCTTTTAAGGGTCTAAAGAATGTACCGTGCATTGTGCCTTTCAGAGCCATCAGATTTCAACTAAAATATCTTCGTTTGTGTTCTGAAGATGAACGGAGGTCGACATGAGGGTAAGTAATTAATGACAGAATTTTCATTTTTGGGTGAACTAAACCTTTAAGCATTCGGATTCCAATATTATGAATGTATGGATGAACTTTATTTTTAATGAATATCCAGCTCAAGTGGGGAAGACATTGCACGGATGTTCATTTAACCACAGAGTCGTTTGTAAACAAGAGACTGGGCCCCACTTTATATTAGGTGGCCTTAAGTACTATGTACTTACATCAAAAAATAAGTACAATGTACTTACTGTGTTCATATTGTGTTGCAAAAAACCTTTGCTGATATTAAGGTGGGATACGGGTAGGGTTAGGGACAGGTGTGGGGGTGTGGGTAAGTTTAAGGGTAGGGTAAGGTGTAAGGGAAGTGTCAACTGTGTAATTACAAATGTAACTACAGAAATTAATTACAGACGTAAATACAAGCAGGTATTTTTAAAAATGTAGGTACAATGTAAAAACATGTATGTACACAATAAGTGCATTGTATCAAATGATAAATTAAAATGTTAGTACATACCGTAAAACTTCAAATAATAGCCGAGTCCCAAATAGACGCCTGTCTCTTTTAAACGCCTGGTGTGACGACAGGTTTGGGTAAATAAAGGCCGGTCTCAAATAGACGCCGGGTCTGTTTTTCAGTATCGGGCTGTATTTGATCTTCTCAAACCCGTCAGATCGTCTGTTCTATGTTTTAATTAGATTTCACATGACAGACGGAACCGTTCATGAACGACTCATCACTATGGCAACATAACAAAGAGGTTAACGAACTTTCAGTCTTCAGTTTTTCTTAATTCTCTCAATACCACCATGGAGAAAAGTATAATTTGACATTTAAGCTGACAGTTGTCAAATTTCAAGCGTGGGTAAAGCTGGATACGGAGCGGCTGAAAAATTCCTTTAATGCTTGCGCGCAGACGTGCGCGTGTGTTTGTGTGTGCGAGGGAGAAGGAGGAGATATATTTCATTAACTTCGGGATGTTATCCTTGGGTATGTGGCCTGACAGTAGCTTCTGATGGAAGCGAGGATCACCTTATCCGTTGTTTCAAAGAGGGAGAGCCGTGCGCATCTGGGCGGAGCTGTTAGTGCGAGCAAGGCAGGCAGAGTTAGCAGAGGCTGGAGAGGGAGAAGTGGAGGAGAATCGCGGGGATGATGATAGTGATGAATAGAGTAATTCTCTATCACATTTAGGGCTGCTCGATTATGGAAATAATCATAATCACGATTATTTTAGTCAATATTGAAATCACGATTATGTAACACAATTATTTCACATGACTTTGGGAATGTGTTGTATTTATTAAAAATACACCTTTCAACAATTCAATTGAAATTGTAACATTTGTTGTACTTTTTGAACTATTAAAATAAATAATATAACATATATTCGAATCAAAGTATAAAAGTATTCACGTAAAAATGATAACCACAAATAAATAAGATCAACAATATGGTTCGGCTATGCTTTTCATGTACGTCTAACATTAGTTTTCAGGTACAGAAATGTATCAAATGTAAAATAACATTGCATATTTGAGTGCATAAATTAAAGATTAATCCTATTAAACTTACAAAAGCTATTCAATCAAGAGCAGTGAGTGATGTCCTTGTCTTTTGTTGTTTGACATTAAACAGACAGCAGTAAAGGCTACTGCCCCTTTAAGACCTCGCGTCTTCTTTATCGACTGTATAAAGTTCACTTAAGGCATATACAGACTATGTCTGCTAAGATACTCATCAAGATGGACATGTTGACATACGTTTTGTGTGAGTTTGTCCGTTTAAGAGCAAGACTTGAAAGAGAACTCAATATTTGCGCGCTGAGAGACGTGTGCGCGCTTTCGGATGAACGCACAGAGACAGATTTTCTCACAGCGCGCGCGGCTTCTCATTCTAAACCTAAACCCTAAAGCACTAAACCCGGGTGATGACGGTGAAAACGACTGGTCATATTCGAAAATATGGCAGCACTCGCAATCTCGCATGCATTGAACAAAGTTTACAAAGAGAGAATTATTTGAAAAATATGAAGGAAAAAAAGGACGTTTACACGGCACCCCTGCTCTCGTCAGTTTTTGTTTCTTTATTAGATTGTCATAGGTCACTCTGTGTTTAATTTTCAAGTGGTTCAACTAATTTGTGATGTTCGCTTGCGTTACAGCCACTACCATGTAGCAAATCTTAGCATGTTTCTGCTCGTCGTCTGATTCCTCGAAGCCAAACTGTTCCCAGACAACGGAGTTGGTTTTGCCTTTTTTGCTCACCAAACGCTGCTGTAACTGCCCTCCTTCTGCCATCTTTACTCGCGCCGAGTTTTTAAATTCCAGCGGATGATATGCACACGAGTCACTAGACTGAGCTAAGACGACCTGAGAGAGATTTGTGGGTTCGGGAGGGGCGGATGTGCGCGTGCGCGTTTCATTCAGAACGCAAGGCAAAATAATCGTTTTTTCTCGATTGTACTATTTTGGTGATCGTTGGGAGGCAAAATCGAAATCGAAATCGAAATTCGATTAATTGCACAGCCCTAATCACATTGCAGTTGTTTTACAGGGTAGCCTTCATTCTTTCTTGTTGATGTGTTTCGGGCAACAAGTTCATACGCTCAATGGATTTTAGCGGTAACGTTAACTTATTTTGTTCTGCCCATTGCTGTCACATCGTTTCGTTTTTTGTGCTGCCAATAATCTAAGACATTTCTTACATTAAATGATTTGTTAAACACATTCAAATTAATTATAAATAAAACGTAATATAATGTGGTAATCCTCCTACCGTCATGCTTGAACATCTCAACACTAAATTAAAGGCCTGTCTCTTATAGACGGCTGTTTCAAATACAAGCCGGTGTAGTTCGGTGATTTGGGTGAATAGAAGCCCGGGCTATTATTTGAAGTTTTACGGTAGTAGTTAAGGCCACCTAATTTAAAGTGGGTCCAGAGACTGGATTTGCAGACAGGATGAGATTACATGAACGAATGAAACAACACACTAATGTGAGTAAAAAAAAGTATGATGATATTGCATTGTTACAGATCGTTTGATATCTATGTATTATGTGTACGTGTCTAACAGAACATACTTAGCACGCTGTCACAGGCTGGAGAATACTTTATTTGTGGTGTTCTTGATTCATTACTGTCTTGATGTGCGTTGTTCACTTTCTTGACTCGCATGTGTGTGTGTACGGTTTGCGGTTATATTCATCGATCGGGCGGGCCAAGTAAAGTTAATAAAAAAATATCATTCCAATCAATCGCGGGCGGATGAGAGATGAGTCATTGTGTTTGTTTGTTTGATAAAGACATTTTGCGAGCCCTGGCTGTGGGCTGGGCGATTCACTCCGGTTGCCGTTTGCCACACGCTGTCACTGACAGGGGGAGCAGAAGCTCATTAAATATGCGAATCTTATCCAATCCTAGCCATGGGCGTTTACTTCCAAGTCTTCAGTGCGGCACGCCCATCAAAACTGAGCGTGTCTTGAGAGAGCCTCAAAACCAGGTCAGAAAATAGCATATTAATTATTAATTATGTTTTTGAATTATGTTATGTTTTTTAACTATATAAGTTGACCTCTGACAACAGTATAAAAACATTTAAAAAAGCCAGTTCATGACACCTTTAATTAGAGTTTTTGTCCTAACCAGCCGCGACGGCGACACGCGATGATTCTATTTTAGAAACAGTTTCTATTTCTGAGACGTCGCGGCTGGAATAACAACACAAAACATGCCAATGATAATCTCAGGTAATGTTTATGTGCTTTATTTAATGTTAAAAACGTGTAATGTGACTTTGAATATCATTTATTGCTCCCAGCTTTGTAACGTAGTCATACTAAAAGCAACAATGGATAATTCACCTCAGATCTTGAAGTTAAACAAATGAAAACAAGAACGTTCAAACTGTGAACAAACAAGTATATTCTATGACAAAGATTGTTTTAGGAGCTCAGTATGCATTTTAGTAATGTTTAAATGGTGTAATATTTGTGAATTTGATTATGTAGGCTATACTTATCCATTTCCTTGCGAGTGCAGTCAAGATTAATCTCTGGTGCCATACACTTGCCGCGAGAGGCCGCCCACACGCTATTCTTGGATTGGCTGTGGTTTTTGATTGATTTGTCGCATCTCGTAGTCGCGTCGCATCTGGTGCGGACAGACAAACTGCTTTTCGCTGAAATCTTATCGCGTCGCGTGTAGTTCGGACATGGTGTTAGGGCGTATCCAAATCCACTAGTTTAATGACAGAAAAATGGTTGGCGTGCCCAGTGCATGGTCTAAACGGGTTGTCCCTATTCTCTTAATGAGTCATGGGTGTGTTTTTGGCGTAATGTGCAAAAAACCAATCAGAGTCTCGTTTCCCATTCCCTTTAAAAGCCAGTTGTGCTTACGCCATGGTGGATTCACTATTTACATGGCGGAATTTGGAAAAACTGAATGCTTGTCTAGAGGAAACAAGCTTTAACCTTGCGCATGAGCAGACCATTTTTATATTTATGTACACAATAATAATCTTTTACATTTTAATCCTTGTATCTTTAATATTTAAAAATGTTTATGTGCTGCTGGGCATCCCTGTGTGTGTAATAAGCAAAGTGTATGCACGTTGTGCACCCGCCTTTAGGCGCATATTACTAACGTGTTCTTTAAATAACACAAAAAATACTGCGGCATTGACTTTAGACCAGGTTTCAGTTGGTCAATGGCGCAGTCTATTTCAGTTGCCTCATATATAGCAACACGCCAACAATGCGCCTGAACACACCTTGTTTTTAAAAGTGGTGCAGTACATGAAAATGATAACTGCGTTGGGCTGAAACTAGCAAAAAACACTTGCATCGCGCCTGGCGCCACATTCCGCCGAGTGTATGGTAGGGCCCTTAGAGTGTCTGATCCAAAGAATCAGACACGGGTTTCAGCTCATGCCGAGTAATACACTATTTGGGTAATTTCACATTATTTGAATAACACTGGAAGAGACCACACCTCCGAGACAATATGCTTAAGAAATACATTTAATAAATAGTTTTAACTTACCCTCATCAAGGGCAGACCTGTATATTTAGTCAATGAAAAGCTTTGAAAAATATTATTTTAATCATATCTGACATCTATGATGCAATTAAATTTCATATATTATCTTTTATACATATGGTTTTTAATTTGGTTTGGTTACTGTAAACCGTTAGCAGGTTTTAGGTAGATAGAAAAATCAACATCATCTCATAATGTCAGGGATGGACATCTCTGAGAATCAAAGAAATGTGTCACAGTACAGATACCACAACTCCACCATATGATATTCCCAATTTTCCTTTTTTTTTTTTATACAGATACAGTGAGGATCTCGATAAAACTGGCCCTTAATAATATCACTCAAGCGTTAGCTTGAAGAGAAAGTTCAGCGACCTCTTAATATGTCTTGGTTAATTGGCACCTGAAAATGGTGGTATCACCATCATCTTGTTTTTGTTGTGCATGCTAGATAGTGCACACATCACTGTCTCTCACTTCCCTTTAAAAAGACAGGTTTACAATACATAACATCTCTCTGAAATTAAAAAAATAGTTTTCATTGACAATACCAAAAAACACTGTGCTGTTCCCTACCTCATAAACTGCTGAAATTTGCACATGCTGTGGTAACACTACTGCACCCCTGAGCCCTGGCTAATCACCGAAGACCTTCCCACTGCAATTTCCTATGGCGCGGTCGCCCGCTCTTATCCTTCGCCATGTTAAGGCAAGGATTGTGCTTGTTGCTTTGCAAGTGATTCCAGTATTTCATGAGTTCATTGGGCTGGAACTGGTGAGAGGTGATCAGGTGACTGTATTTGCAGCTGGAGTACGACACTCTCCAGTGGTTGAAGAGAAACTCATTTGGTGGTGGCACTGGATCGATCCGCAGTTTCGCCAGGCAGATTCCCACATACACATCCTCGAGGTGAAGGCGACGGATACTCAACGAGGCATTGTAGATTTTCACAGCCATGTCCCCCGAGAATACGTAGCCCGTCCCGGAGCAAAAGATAGGGTATCTCTCGCTGGAATACAGCTCTGGTGGCATGTACCACTTACTGTCCCTGTTACGGTTGGGAGCGTAGCCTCTCATTAGGTAGCCTGTGAAGTAATTCTGTCGAGGTGCCATGCTTGGCTTTAGCAGCTTTTGGATGAGATATTCTGTGTTGACAAACATGTCACTGTCTGTCTTCATGACATAATGGGCGTGCGGGCAATAGCGAGCAACCCAGCTCATGCCCATTAGCGTCTTGATGGTAAGGTTGTAATAGGTGTCCAAGAAGTCCTGCTGGATGATGTCATGGTACTGCAAGCTCTCCTCGTCAATGGAGCTCTGAGGATACGCATTCGGTATCCTTCCCAGCAGAAAGAGCCGGACGAACCCATAACCCATGGCTACGCTCTCGTTGCCCCAGGTCTGTCTGATGGCGTTCCTTGCCTCTAACTGCCTTGGCTCGGCAGCAATTAGCAAAACCAGGAAGGGACTGCTTTCGTTGCACTTGTAGGGCTCATTAAGCAGCCAGTGATAAGGCTGGGCTGCCAGACGGCCTCCCACTCCCATTTCCTTGTGCAAGCTCTTGGTGTTGCTGTTGGTGTTCGAGTTGTTGTTGCTGCTCGGCGAGATCTCCAGTCCCACAATCCCTTGGGCAGTAATCTCAGCCTGGTGAGAACTCATATTGAAGTTAACAGACGGTTTAGGGAGCACATAAGTATTGTCTTTCCAGAGGCTTCGCAGTGAGCTTTGGTTTCCCTTTGCACGCTCCTTGTGGGGGCGCAAACCCCGCATGGTGTAAACCAAAGGGTTGTCTCGCAACCAACTCCGGCCCTGCAGCAAATCCTGGTGGCAGTAGATGAGGAAGAGGGCGAAGACTGAGGCCAGCGAGAGAAGGCCTGCTACATGTGTGCGGAAGAGTGACCGCTTGACATTCCAGGTCATCTTGATGGGGCAGCAGTGTCGCCGACGCCACTGCATGATGTAGAGTGGGGCTGCTTAGCAAAGCACGGCGGTCACAACCAATCACATCAAACATGTGTTGCAAACAGCCGGAGGGTTATCTGAGCTGGCAGATGGGTGTGTTCAGGGCCGCAGGTGGACCTACGAGGGGGATGACAAACTGTTCATGAGAGTTGCAGGAATGCGTTTCTCTGACCCTCCCCAGTGACAGACGGTCATGCTTTGGGGCAGTTTCCTTCTGAAGGGCGACTGCTTCCTCAGACTGATGTCTCTGTGATCTAAGAACGAGAAGAGAAAGACAATGAATAATACTGGGTGGTGCTGCATGGATAATGTACAATATCTTAAATTACATTGATAGTTTTAGTAATGTTGGCATGTGACATTAATTGCACATTCATTCGTGATTTTATGACAGCACAAACGCTTCCCTCTACAGCAGCAACATTATGATTTTTCAGTCTCCTACATTTGCTGTTCATGGCAACACTGTGGGGGAGATTGCTAACAGGGGTCTCTGCATATCATGAGCTAACCTTTACTGCCCTGCATGAGAGTTTAAATTGCAGGTTTGCACAACATGGCATTCAGTGTGAACACTGCTGCCTCAGAGGCCCTCTAAGCCACCTCCCCACCCAGATGCACTCTAACAGTCAGAGAGAGGAAGCATCCGTCAAAATGAATTTTCAGGCTCCAGCAAGCAGTGTTGCAGGATGCGCAGCCAGAAGCTGCGAGTGATAACAGCCCTCACCCCTTATTCACCCTCCACCTTAAACTTATCAACACTGCACCAGAGGGATAGGCCTCCCTGCTAGCAATTTCCTCTCTTAGCCATTGCTTTCTCACACTGGGGGTTATTAGATTCTAGAACCTCTGCCCAGTAATAGTGAACGAAAATAGAAGAAAATTATTACAAAGGCAAAGCAGAGGTCTTGATTTTGAAAGTCATGTTTTGTTCGGGCTCATTTCCAGACCAATTTTTAAATGTTCTTTCTATTCTCTTGTGTTATATATAGGGCTGGGCGATATGGCCAAAAAATGATAAAAAATTTCATATAAGTCGATATTGATAATTATCATGATAAATGCCAAATCAAAGTTTAAAGGCAGCTTTTTACTCCAAAGTGAAAGTTGTAGAAGCCAGACGTTTTTCCATAACAAAATAAATCTCTTAATAGAAAATGTAATTTCTTTGCTCCTGCATGTTCTAACGGGTGATAATGTTTCAAATCATGAAACAGGTTTGTGCCTGACTTTGATGACGCATATCTTCAGCACAGTTTGCAGTGCAGGCTGCAATATTAATAACGTTAATAATTAATAATAGTAACTAAGTAACACAATTTTCTCTTGCACATTTGACATGCACAGTAGCAGCAGCTTGAGTTAGGATGCAAATATACATTTATATTCATTTACAGAAACAGTAACATCTGTAAAAATTGTAACAACCTCATTTTTATATAACATTTTACATTTTAATATTCTGGCTGTTTGAGTTTATTAAAATCAACGACTGGTCTTCATAGTAGCACACATGTAGATCATGATAATCACATGTGATTCAAATTATTTATCATCCTATCTGATGTCTTAACCAATTGATGTGTTTTTTTACTATATATCTCCTGTAATTTCAAGCTAATCAGTCCATTGCACACTGAGATATGGGTAATCATGTGTTCACACTGTCTGGTGGCCATTTTGAAAACTGTCTGAAAACTTTTACCAAAAGAGTAGAGTAGGCCCTTAAATGTGCTTTTTTGTTTTTTAGATGTTTAAGCCTTTATTTTGGATAAGAATATCTTCTTACTGCAAAATTAAGAGATTAATGTTTAGACTTTTGCATATTATAACCTGGAACCTGGATGTGGGAAATAATTACAGTTAGATCCAAAAGATTTAGCAACATAGCACAGAACATTGTTAGCTTACTAGCTGTATATTATAAAATTGTGTACTACACTAACATATTACTTCACAGGCATTACTGGCTGTATGTACTTTTAAATTCATTATATTATAAATGTACAGTTTATTGATATTCTGTGGTTTTACACTGCTGTCATTTTTAAAGACTTCATATTATTGTAAATTGAGCTTAAAGGGTGCACTACTATGAAAACCACATCTTCAGTGTGATATCAATAAGAAAAAGTATAACTTCATAGACATTTTCAATAATAGCTGTTCATATTAAAATATGTATGAACTTAATACATGACCTATATTATTTATATAGCAAAATTGTCCTTTTAAATTTAATATAATAATATTTATAAAAAAAAAAAGGTTTGCTGTTCCAATAAAGCTCAGTGTGCTCCCTTGAAGCTCATCCACATTAAACGTCTATATAAATACTTCATAAACAGACTTTAAATATTAACTGATGGTTGTCACTTCAAGTTAATCTTTATAAAATGATTCTTTCAAAATGTTGTTTAAAATAAACAAGAATTTCCCCCAAAAAACATGCTGTGAGCTTAATGGCAACAGGGGTGTGCTTAAAGGGTACAAACATGTACCCATTAAGCACAGCCAGACTTTTTGCATTTAATGATGTTGTATATCTTAATTTAAATGCTTTTGTCATTTAAAATAAAATATTATTGTGTGAGAGATTATTATTTTATTTTAACATAACTTCTTGTACTCAAACCAATACCCTGTGCACTAAAATGTCTCAATGTAGATTTTGGTGAGCTTAATAGGCACGTTTACCCTATATGGCACCTCAATACCATGGTAAAATGTAACTATATGGTTTCTAGGGTATTTGTATGAAAAACAATAGCCTAAATACATTTAGTATAAATGCACATGCTATAGCTTAATCACAAAAATAACGCAATTATATTCCTTTACTCCTTTAATACATTCAATACACAATTACATATGAATATTCCACATTTCTGCCACAATACCATGGTGCAGTTACAGTAAATCCATGGTAAATGATGGCAGTTTGTAGACTGAAAAGCCTTCTGACTGTATCGTTAAACTAATCACTAGACATTTGTGTTCTTTGCTGAATTCAAGCACTTCTCACTGGATCTCATGGTGCTGTTTAGTGGTCACATGACCGAGACCGATAAGAGTAAACACGTCTGCTATCCACATTATTCCTACGCCCCATGACGCTTTGGGCTATGGGTGTAACTTCCATTAAGCTGCAAACAATCAGTGAAAGGCTCTCTCTATGAACGTAATAATAATCGGTACAATGAGATTAAATTATTCAACCATTAAAAGGACATTTAAAATTCTAAAAGCATCAACAAGGTCCTTCCAACAGACCATGAATAACCACAAAATCGCGATTCTTTCTACAGCAATAACGGACGGGTTAAATATCACTGTAGTAATATATCTGTATTATGTAACATACGTTGCCTTAATCAAAACTGTTTAACTTCAGCATTGCGTGATACTATTTCAAAGTGATTTCCGTCATTTTGACAGATAATACATTTTATTTACCTGTGAAAACAAACCTGGAGAAAGACGAGAGTATTTGAGGAGAAAAACGAGAGATTCTTTGTGCATTCCAGTGAATTATTAATGGGATGTATAGTACATTTAATCGGGAGAACAGACCACAAATATGCAGTATATGTTGTCCTTTTTCATACTATTACAGCGGAATGCAAAGGGAAAAAAGAATGAAGCAACTGAAAAGAGCTCTTGCCATAGATATTCTTGTTATAATATGTCACGTTAAAATACCAAGCGTGACGTTATTCTCATGATGTCTGAAAATAAAACATGAAAGAAAATTGACATCTCAATCAGATAAGCTGTAGGGCAACCTTAAGATTTGAAATGATTAGGTTCAGTCCTTTTGTATGGAAGTTCCCGGAAATACCACGCATACTGGTGCTATATAGCACTAAGAGATATACACACTTTAACTTGGTGCTTCAGTGGTTCTTCACCGGATCTTTGGGATGACTGAGGTGCCGCTACCATATACCATACACCAAAAGTGGCTCCCCTATGATTACGAGCCCATAACCACTTTTAGTGCCATATAGCACCTTTTTTTATTAGAGTGTAGGCTCACGCTGCTGTTTGAACTTTGAGCCGTGTGGATAAATGGTCTGTGTGACGTGGTTCAAATTATTTTTTTCCACTTCTGGCGCATAAACATTATCTACATTTATTGAACACTTGGGGCTAGACTTACGTACAGCTTGCATCAGCGCAAACCCTCTTTTGGCGTTAAAAAAAAACTACTGTTAGGGTTTACTAAAGACACGCAGTGATAAATTAGCCCTGAAAAGGTGTGGACAGAGTTATGTTTGCGGCTGATCTTATTGCATATATGCATCTGTAGGAGTTTCTCTTTCAGGCGCAAAATTTAATGGAGGAGAGTATTTAAATGAATCACGCAAGGTGATTTACTAAGGTTTGTGCTCGGCAGTATTTACAGCCCAAAAAAAGCTTGTCTTAAACCAGATGCTAACTGGTAGATTGCGTTGGCCATTGATGTAATTTTATCAAGGAAAATTATATTGCGATAATTATAGCGTTTTATCGCCCAGCCCTAGTTATGTATGTATGTACCCAGAACTCCTGAAAACCACAACAAATTCCTTGTGTGTTTGCCAAGCGGCAACCTCCCCTAGTTTATCTTGAAGCCAATACAGAAGTGACTTAAACTGCAATTCATCGACTGGCCACTAGGGACAGGCTCCAAAAGGGAGCAGAATCTCATTGAGCCCCATGTTAAAATGCCCAACTATACAGCAGAAAAAAACATGTTTATAGCCTGGTACAAATTGTGGTTTTGGTCTATATATCTAATTTTGCCCTTCATGACACCTGGAGGGGGGTGATTTTTTTTTATAACTCATTCGTTTACATTATATAAGCATTAAAGTTCTGCATAATTAAGGGCGTGGCCACTTTGAGTGACAGGTGGATTGCCATTTGTCTGCTGTCTGTTATGCTGCGTTCACACCAAACGCGAATAGAGCGTCTGGCGCGGGTGATTTCAATGTTAAGTCAATGGAAAGGCGCGTTGACATGCGTCTGGAGGTCCCGCTGCGAATCCGCCTCATTCGCGAACTGGACGCGAATTGAGCGTCTTGCGCGATACGCGCGTTACACGCGAATGGTGCTTTTGTGCATTCACGCGTTTGAAGCGAATTCGCGTCTGACGCCCGAGTTGAAAAATTTGAACTTTGGCGTCAATTCGCACCGCGTTAACCAATCAGGAGCCTGCTTGCTGTTGTCACGTGGTAAAGTGACGTGTATGAGAAACCCTGCATAAATTAAAAATAGTACTATTGTGTCACAAAATGTAGTTTTAAGACTTTTTCAGGTGGGAATGTAGTTGTTTAAAGCTCAAATCTGTGGTTTATTTATAAAGAGAGCGCCTATTTAAAAAAAATAATCTTGTGTTTTTGGAGTTGTGAGATCCAGGCGATCACCGGGCAATCACCGCTCATAACCCCGGCGAAGGCAGCCTTTCCTCGGCCAGTCCTTCTGCCGTCTGCCGCTGGCTCTGATGTCCTGTAGTGGTGCATCTTGTGTAGATCTAACGGGCGATCTTTGCTCTCATTAATCTATAATTTGTTGTCTGCCAAATCGTTTTGAATGAGGGCAAAGAGAAGTTTCATAACTTTATATTTTAAGGATATTTAAACATTCATGCAGTGAAGATAATGTAGGAGTTGCCTGGACCACATTTGTGTGGCTATTAATGCTTAATATATATGTTTAATGAAAATGAAAAGAGGCAGAGTGGTGTTTTATGACATATTTCTCCTGGAGTGCCTTGAACGCGCGTCAATTTCGCTTCCAGTGCTCGATTTATACGTGCGTCCAACTCGCTGCGGACGCGCGAATGCATTCAAAATGTTCGCGCGTGAAACTAGACGCGCTAGACACGATTTTGACGCTCTATTCGCGTTTGGTGTGAACGCAGCATTAGTCATTACGTCCCGCTTCATTTTCTGTTATCTGGGAGTGACGCGCGATGACGCGCTGCCAAGATGGCAACGGCTAGCTCGACCCTACTTTACGCTTTAAAACTGCTCTTAAGAATCCTATGGGCGACGTCACGGACACTACGTCCATATTTTTTTTTACAGTCTATGTCTATGGTGTTTGCACACACTTGGTGAATAAAGCTAATTCTGATTCTGATTAGCATGCCATGACAAATAAGTAATTGTAAACAAATAAAACATCTCATAACTATCTCATAACACTCTTTGCCTGAATTTTCAGTATCCATTACTCCCGTCTTCAGTGTCACATGATCATTCAGAAATCATTCTAAAATGATGATTTGGCGCTCAAGAATCATTTCTTATTATTATTACCACTGTTGAAAACAGTTGTGCTGGTTAATATTTTAGTGGAAAATGAATGAATATAGGGTCTTGTATGAATATAAGGTCAAAAAGGAACAGTATTTTATTATTTTATGAAATATTAAGTTGATAGTTGATACATTTAATTTGCTTCAATAAAAGTATTATTATTATTTTTTTTTTTTAATCTTACTGAACCTAAATGGTAGTGTATACTTAGAGCTGTTCATATCATGTTAATTTGGTTAAAAAACAAAACCTTGCAATTTAGTTTTAAACTGGATTTACATAAACCCAAAAAATGGTAACAGGGTTGCAAAAATATGCAAAGCTCAGATAACATTTAGTGTGATGGCCGAGGTTGACGATCAACATTTCCAATCAAAATAAATCCCAATGTACCCTATTTTGTGGAGAGTTCCATGCGCTATCATTCTACCTCTCACCTAAATGTTTGTCTCTTTGGTTTGGTGACTTGTTTTGTTGCAAAAGCTGGATCAGACGATGATAACCTTCTCAACCAAATGTGCTCACCCAGGGTGGGCAATTACAGTAAGATGGAAAGAGGCTAAGCCTGGCTTTACTTTAAAGGTTAACACACTTCAGAACAGAGCGAATGAAATGCTCCAAAGGTTTCCTTTGTCATCCATTTGATATCCTGTAATGAGAGCCTCACTAGAGAACGCTAGGTACTGCACTCGCTTGTTTATTGCCAAGCTAACACACATGCTTGTTTAGAGAAACAAGAGAATAAATACATATTTATGTATTTGCTAACGACTGAGAGGAATTCCTAAAATCAACTCCTTTCGTTTCAGTTTATATTTCAAGCGGTTGCGTAAATTAAGAGCACGATGTGGCCACAGCGGTCAGCAATTACAAGAGCAACATGAGACTATTAGACTTCTAATAGGAAACACCTGCAAACAAAGTTATTATGATGGAGATCAGGCATAATTCGGCAATCAGTGTACCCTACAATAATAAATGCAGGAGCTTTTTAACCCACAGCTCCATCTTAAATCATTTTTCTCCAATGCATAACCAATGCATTGTTTTGCATTTTTTTCAGTCGGCTATCCATGTAAATGTTGGTTTTATACGTGGAAGGAAAGATGCCTCTCTAAAAGGTATTCACATTTAAATGAATAATTTGAATTGCATGTTTTCGTTAAGTATTTTAATGTGCTTAGTGTTCAACAAACATATTGCATTATTCTGAGCATGCAGATTGAAGCAAAAATAAGAAGATCTTTAAACTACAATGTCAAAGCTAATGAAAAACTGATAAAAACCACCTCTCAACATTCTGGGTGACAAATAATAAATGAAGGGCAATAAACGCAATGTACAATCACAACAAATCCGCACCAGATTCAATAAATCTCCATATGCACTAGTGATTCTCTCTGGAGAAATGATTAATTTGACATTGAGTGTCCCATGTGAAAACACTCGAGTTGGGCATTTGCATGGTCACTGTTCTGACACCACATTTGAATGTTTTCTGATGGGTTTGTTTATTCTACATCTGACACCACATTTTAATGTTTACTGAAGCTATATGTACCATGGCCTTTACTGGGACATTTCCGTTTGAAATATAACTGCGTCCAATACTGGAACGCCAGAGACTTTATTCAGAAGTTTGCGAATGTTCCTTTGAATTTGATGAATCACATATTGTGAGGATAAAACTATTTTCTGAGCATCTGTCATCTAACTTGGACTGAGATGAATACCATCCCACCAAATTCTGCTAAAAGAGAATTGTGGCCAAATGAAACGCACACACATTATAGCAGAATAATCTGCCAGCATACATCTTGGCCCGTGCATACTTCAGCAGGTTGTTTCTATTGTTTTTCATGTCATATGGCTTATGTGACAAATGTGACGTCTGATCTACCAAATAGGTTTGTTGATTCATGCACATTACTGTCACAATCTGCCGGCGTCCCTGATGAACAATGTTACAGTGCTTTTAATGAACTGCAACATATTTGATGCATTGATATTATTAATATTTTTCCTATAGTATTCACTTTTTGTTCTGAAGGTTTGTATTACCTGGGAGACTGGAAGAAAGACTTCAAAGTCCAATCTGATCTTTTATATTTTAACCACGGCTTAAAAGTGCTTTCGAGCAGAGTAGTAAACCATGGGTGGTGGTCAGCTTGCAAAAGTCCATCTCAGCTGTGGTGTTTCCATGCCAGATCTTGGGCACTATCCCAGCTGGTTTACATTTAATTATTTTCTTGGTTAAACTACGATTAAATGAGCCTTTAAGAGGCAGGTGTGTTTGTATTTTTTGTGTTTGACAGGTGTAGACAGTTCTCAAGTGTTTTTCTGCAATGTTCAATATGTCCATACTGTTTACACAACTTAGTGATGAACTATTTACTGATCCGTTTTCTTCCTCAGTATGCATTATGGAGTTTATAAGTAAGATTGGTCCTGTTAAAGGGCAGCAAAGAATAATTAGACGAAGAAAAACAACAACATTTATATTTAGATATCTATATTTCGAGACCTACCTCACTCTGTGACAGAGTGGAAAGATGCGCGCGCCGTCTGTCGACCCGCACCGCGCGCCATCATTCCCTTCAGCACTACCAAAAAAACCGACGATAAACCACCTCTTCACTTCCCCCCGTGTTACTCACAAGAACTTAAGCTCATTCCTTCGTTTTCCATCTTGAATTCGTGGAGCAAAACCCCTCCTTCCATCTGTCAGGAGCTATTGTTGTCTGGCACTGTACACATTAGGCTTTCTCTCCCACGAATGTCTGTGGTACTGACAGTGAGACCGCCACTTCTTCGTCCGTTAATGCGAATGCCTGTGATTTCTTCACAAATATAAACAGCAGCGGAAGGCGGGAACGGAGAATTTAAAAAAAGAAAAACGAACTTCAACGGTCACATTCTACGCCGCGCGTCTGCAGTCGTTGCGAGGTATGTCCATTGGAGTAACGGGGGGGGAAACAGCGAGTAGGGTGGCTCTTCCTGTCAGAATAACGGCTGCAAAAGGCCTCTCCGTGCCTGGTCTAACGGAACACGACCCCGAAGTGCTGGAGAAAACAGCGAAACCTGTCCTCTTCTCCAAATGATGTGTGGGGTGGGATAGTGGGAGGGAAAGCAGCTGTTGAAATGACGCCGCTCCGCTGACTGACTGACTGAGCCCCTGCGACGTCACTGCCTACTTAGGGGAGAATCCCACGTGATCCGTTTAGAATCACTCCCACTCCCCCCAAACCTACACAGACCCCCACTTCCTCAGTGAAAGAATGAATTTAACTCGCCAAGGGTCTACGGTTTGGCTGGTTAGCTTCAACAATTAGCCCCTGCTGGTAGATATCGTAACTACACCATTATGGGTCAATAAGGATCTCTCTCCATTGACGACCGTCGAAAACTAGACGTTTATGTGACGTTTTATATTGCTATTCATAACATTTTGACTTTATTGAAATATATAAATACTTTTGCTTAAAAACGGGAACTTGTGTTTTTGTTTCGTGTCTGCTGTCTTTCATTTGTCATTCTTCTCACATGATTGATTCCCCCATCCTTTTACTTTTTAAGCCGTCCGTTATTCCTGCAAAAACCTTGGTCTCACTTTATATTGAAGGGATAGTACACCCAAAAATGAAAATTATCCCATGAATATAACTCTGATTGTATTCGTCTGAAAGAAGAATGTCATATTATACACCTGGCTTGAGGGTGAGTGAGTATCACCCTCAAGCCAGGTGTATAATATGACATTCTTCTTTCAGACGAATACAATCGGAGTTATTTTTAAAAATGAAGAAGAATGTAATATATACCTAGCATGGCTTGAGGGTGAGTAAATTAAGGGATACTTTTTTTTTTGGGTGAACTATCCCTGTCTTTACTACTAGTAGGGTATGTACTAACATTTTAATTCATAATTTGATATGATTTGCTTATTTTGTAGTTAAATTTTAAAGATATCTAATAATAATAATAATAATAATAATAATAATAATAATAATAATAACAGCTGTAATTCATTTGTTATTACATTCATAATTACACTGTTAACCCACCTTAACAGCATTGAGCTCTCTCGGCCACTGTATTAAACATTACGAAACCTGTCCCTTGGTTACGGTTTGGCTCAGGCAGGAATAAGACAAGGAGAGGCAGACGAGTATCTCAAACGTAGTTTACTCAGGGTAAGTTCGGAAACACATGGATTGCATCACAGGTATAACAGAACAGCATCACTGGTATAACAGAACAGCATAACGGGTATAACATAACAGCATAACGGTGACCAGAAAAAGAATGAATGAACGAAGATGAACTTAAATACAAACACAGATGACTGAATAAATGAGGGACATGTAATTAACTAAATACAGCTGAACAGAACTAGACTAACGAGGGTAACCAGGGAAACAGACAATCGGCGGGAAACTCAGACAAAGGAACATGTGACATATGAAACCAGGAAGTACATGGAACCAAACACAACAGAGACAAACTAGACATGTGATATCCTTAACCCTAACCTCAATAGCAGTTTTGCAATATAACACGAACACAATACATTGCAGCATAGTCTGACCCAATCCTTTTCTTTTAAATCTCACAAATACCAATTTCTTACAAGCAATAGGCTATTTTAGAGCTAATCACTACTATAATTAAGGCTATTCCCAATTTTTTTCTATAAATGTAATTTTAAGTTTTAATGCATGCAATTTTTTTAGTTTTAAAGGCACAATTAAAATACAGCTAGAACAATGTTATATATTTTGATGACTTGTGTACATTATCCCAAATGTTTCCAAGAATGTTAAATCCAAAGAAATAAACAATTTTAATCAGGACACGGACCGTGTCCGTGCGTCGCCTATCAATGACATCATACCCGCGTTACCCTCGATTTCCGATTTTATTTAGTAGAAACCAGGGAAACACCAAAAACGCTTTAAAATATTATGTATTTTAATGACAGGTGAGCGCCTGTTTGGATACATTCATCGACAGAAAACTAATCATTGTTAATAAAGCTCAACACAGTTAGTCTTATTGTTTAAATCTCGTTTTCTTGATTTACCGCGAGTACCATGTTTTACAGTGCCTAATATCGATCTAGCTTACTGCAGTGTGCAAGAAGTGTTTCATAGTAGCCTCCGTGTGAACACACAGAGTAGCATTATAACATAACTTTCAACACTCCGCGAAATCAAGCCGTCATCAAGCTATATGCTTTGTTTTGAATAAGCTAGCAGCGAAAAATTACATATTGTGGCCTTAAATGTCTTGATATTTTAAGGTTTACCATGGCATTTGCTCAGTTGGTGCAAAGAATGTAGGTATAAAGGAGGTACTGCTCAATTTTCAATTGACTCAACAAAAATTGGAACAAATTATCCCCAATTCCATCACTTGAGTTCTCATCCATTGTCTATCAGCCTGCAACTCATTTGACATTTTCTAAGGTTGTCTAATTTCACCCTTTTCTAATTATCCAATCCAGGGGGAAATACACTAAAAGCTGACTTGCCCTGTGTCAGCACTGGCTGCAGACTGTTGTGAATACTATGTAAGGTATCACTGTGGTTTCAGACCCTTAGTGAGACTGAATAATTAATAGAAGCTTTCTCGTTGACAGAAGTACTTCGGGAGCCATTAGCTCAGGTACCTGACCAGCATGAGCATATTAGTCAGAAAGAGGTGATTCTGGAGAGATTGATTTTCCCACAAACTGATTGATCAGCAGCCTGCGTGTTAATAACATCATGTGTTTAGGATGGGATTTCCTAATATTAAATACCAAAACTCTTTGAATCACTGAAAGACAGTTTGCTTATACCTAAAAATCAGCACTCTAAGACGGTCTAAAAAAATCAACATAAACTGAGGTATTGAACTTTTATTTTGAGTGATACGGCATTCCTTGGCACACAGTGTATCGTTCTAGTTCAGATTTCTTTCCATTCGCTTGGGTTGTGTTCTCCAGCTCTGTTCCAAACCTAATGAGCTGCCTCACTGCCTACATAAACAGCTACTTTTTAAGGCAGCATCCTATCGGAAAGGAAAATTGGCTTTCTTAACGCGTGTTATTGTGAACAATTAACTGTTGCATGTGTTTGTAATGCGTAATCAAAATATAATAACTCGCTCGTCCTCTGAAACGCCACACAAATAGCACTCTGCATGGGAGACGCGACTCACATGGTGAGTTTCAAATGGCATACATTTCTATGCAGGGCACTTGGAAGGAATAACAATCGTGGTAGCCATAGTTGTAGCACCTTTCCAAACAGTAGTGCTGGTGTGTTGCCACTAAATTCGATCTATATTTACACATCATATTCGTTCCGTGGCAGTTACTTGGCGTTCAAGGTCACATTTCTGTCTCCATGTGTGTTACCTGAAATTGAACCCATGACCTTGGTGTGGCTGGCGCCATGCTAAGTTAAGCTACTGTTCTAAAATAAACCTACTTCAAAAGGCCTTTAGAAATGAAAGCTTTTATAGGGTTCAGTGGATGGACACATCACTCCCAAGCATGCTAAAATGTTTCACAGCTCTCACTGGGATAGGTAAAGCTTTCAGTGTATGACCAGTACTGAATCCATTGTTGATTCCAGTTTGAGGTTAACTTGTTGCTAAGCTAACAAATTATTTTGTCACTATATCAGTATAGAGTGCTGCTAGCATGAAGGCCAGAACACAAAAGCCAGAAATGAGTTAGCACTGTAGCACTTCCTGTTACACAAGTCTCGTTTTCTGAATGCAGGGGGGGTTGAATGTGGTTTTTGGTTAAATGCCTAAAATAAATATCTGTGGTGAACACAACAAAAGACTAAATTAGACTACAGAGGTTGTCAGGGATTTTAACCATCATCACCCCTAGTCTGCTTTCACAGCCTTGTTGTGTTTATAATCACACTTTTGCAAACCATTCTAACTCAAACTTTCATGGAAAATGTTTTTTTTTTCCCTTAAATAAAAATGGAAAGAGTTGTTGGAAACTTATTGTTGGTGACATTGAACTGAAGTCATACAACTGTGGTGTAGGGGAGAGACAACCTAACGCGGGGTTAGTTATTTAACACACATGGTTTAAAACTTTCCACACATGCCAGGATGACAAAACTTACTGTATTTACTAGTTGCCATATCAACATTATTTAGAGAAAAAATTGGGCCAAAAATGTAAAAATCTTTGGAAGATATCACTGAACATTTATTTAACCATAGCAAAAGTTAATTTCTTGCGTACATTTTTCATCTCTGTTTTTTGTGATTATTTAAAAATAAGAAAATTCTGATATTATTGTAATCTTATATCTGTTATTTAACAGTTGAGATCGTTCTTCAATGCTGATCTAACCAGCAGAAGACATGAGCCGCGGTTTAAAGCCCAGTTGCGCAGGTGGGGTGTGTTATAACACTGCATTACAATGAGCCCCTATTAGAACTACGCTATTATATTCTATACTTTTATGAATTCTATTGAGAAACCATGAGAAAAGGTGAATAAAGACTTTATTAAGAAATTGTTCAGAAATGATTCATTATTATTATGTTTTTAACTATGCATAGCTGTATTTTGCACCGTGTTTGTTGTCAAACTCAAAACTTAGTATATTTTTAATGATTAAAGATGTAATTATTTAGTTAATAATTGTATTTTATTGACAAAATATTTTAGTTTGTCTTGGATATTTTTTTGATTATATCAGGTAGCATTTTAAGCTGTCATTTGGTCATGTTACAATGTACCCCAACAATGGGACGTGTTGTCACATTTCACTTCAATTTCTTTGGGGTAAATCATGAAAAAAGTATACGCTGTATTAATAAAACAAAACCACATAATTGTACTAGACATGTGAAATTAATGTGAGAAAGTCAAAAAGTGTTAGGTTGTGCCCCGCTCTCCCCTAGTTACTTCTGCCGATTTCATTTAGGCTTCAAAATTCATAAAAGTTGTGTTCATTTGTGATGATTATCTGGATGAACAGAATGAGTACGAATCATAAACTTGTATTAGTCAAAGAGCTGATATTCTGCAATAATCCAATGGAAAAATCCTTTTGTGTCTTTCAAACTTCAGTTGCACTAGGTTTTGAAATAGAGCAAATAAATCAGATTATCGACATTTCTGAGAGACAGAACCCTTAAAAACACTCATAATAGACTCCTAATTGACTGCTGAAGGTCAAAAAATGTTTACGTGTCAGATAACTGATATTTCTTATAATGATTAACCAGGAAACAGGAAGTTTGTGGTCAGTGCAGTCATGGCCAAATCATTAAAAAAAATTAGAACACACACACACACATAGTGAAAGCTCACTGAGATGATACTGAGAGACCAGACATACTTAAGTTCTGAAACAATCATTTTATTAGCAGATACTACACTTACTAGTGCGTCCAGGTCGCACTCAATCGGCATTCCATGTCTGGTCTAAGGTTCAGTTCACACTTTGCACGTTTGGTTAAATTAAAATGAACTCTGGTGCAATTGCTCTGAAAATTGTGAAAAGTGTGAACGCTGCCATCCGAACACTGGTGCAAACATCTTGTCAGGAGTCTCGGTGCGCTTCCAAACGAACTCTGGTGCGGTTTGAAATAAATATGAATGCCACACGGACCAAAGACAAGTAAATTAACATAAAACAGGATGTGATGTCACAAGAAGCGACCCTAAAAAGGTCAGAATGCTCAAGCATACCTGTTTTTTTTTTTTTCGTCATTTGCGATGTTGCCCATCACAGTTCGGTACAGGAATCAGAACTGCTTCTCCTCACAGCAGATTTTATAAGCTCTTCACGAGTTCTCAGCTGGTCAAAATACCATCATATGTAGGCTACTGTCACAGACACGTCAGGTTCCACTCTTCACCAATCACAGCGCACTCCATCCCCAGAGTACTGATCACTATCACCTGCACCTCATCATGGCACTCATCACCAGCACCATAAGAAGCACACGCACACAGCACTCCACGTCCGGTCTCGTTCGCATATACTGCTACCTATGCTTACCTCAAGGACTCTCCTATCGATACTACCTGTCTCCAGCGTGTATCCCTCCTTCCGTGTTTCCTGTCTGCTGTGTGGGTGTGTTCCTGTCCGTCCCTCTGACCTCCAGCGATCTCCAGTCTCCAGCGATCTCCAGTCTCCAGCAATCTCCAGGCTCCAGCGTCATTCTACCTTCTATGCAAAAGACAGTAACTCTCTCACTCATATCACCTTCCTAACCACCATCAACCGCTTAACTCACCTGCTCCACTTCCCATGCTCTACTGTGGTCAATAAACTACCATTCCTGTTAACACCTGTGTCTGCCTCCTGTCTACATGTAACAGAAGACCGGACCATAACAGAGACCCAGTATGAGCCAACCGGATCCCTTCCAGGAATTGGTAGATGTGCTTCGGCGCACATTTCCTCCACAACCCACTCCAGTTACTGTCCATTCACCTGCACCAGCGAACACCAACCAACCCATCTGTCAACAACCCTCCTTCACTACCTCCGTATGCTAGTCCCATGGCCAAACCGGCGCCCTACTCAGGATCGGCGGAGAATTGCAATGGTTTCCTGCTGCAATGCACACTGGTCCTGGAGATGCAGCCGCACTTGTACCCAAGCGACACTTCCAAGATAGCCTTCATTATCTCTCAGCTCAGCGGCAAAGCATTGATGTGGGCCGATTCCATCTGGTCACAACAGGGTGCGGTAACGCAATTATATACAGCGTTCATTTCCCACTTCCGGGAGGTGTTTGGGAAGCCTATCACAGATTCGTCAGCTGGTGAGAAACTTTATAATTTAAAACAGGGATCCCTGTCTATTTACGATTATGCTTTGCAATTCAGAACGCTTGCAGCAGTCAGCGGATGGAATGAACAGGCGCTGATAACTACATTTCGGCAAGGATTGGAACCTCGGGTACGGCTGCATCTCGCTGCATGCGAGGACTCCATCGGCCTTGAGAAGTTCATCCAGCATTCCATTCGCTGTGCCACTCGCATGCAGGCGTGCATCCAAGAGCACCAGGACCAGTATCCCTTCAACGTGCCCTTCCGCCGATCCGAACCCGTCAGCTCCCCAGAACCAGCCCACGAACCCATGGAGTTAGAGAACTCCCGACTAACCCCTGAAGAACGCCGCCGTCAGCTGACCCTACGTCTCTGTCTGTATTGTGGTGAACCTGGGCATGTCATAGCTGCATGCCCCACCCGACCTCCGCGACCCATGGTGAGTGCCATTATTCCTGCTGATCATAAAATGAAACCACTCACCACTGTCGTCACCCTTACTGCCGCGAATGTCTCCCTTTCAGTAGTCGCGCTCCTCAACTCGGGGTCAGCCGGCAACTTCCTCTCCGGTGCCATCTGCCGCCAGTTACGCCTCAAGACCACTCCCTCTCCGACCACCTACAGGATCAGCTCAATAACCGGAAGACCCCTTAGTCGCAAGCACGTCCGTACCGTGGCTGGACCAGTCACTCTCCAGGTTGGGCTTTTACATCGGGAAGAGGCTCACATGCTGGTTCTAGAGGATTCCACCGCTGACGTGGTTCTGGGGCGCCCCTGGTTGGAGCAGCACCACCCTACCATCTCCTGGAAAACGGGCAAAATCCTGAAGTGGGGCGACACTTGCTTCTCACAATGTCTGACTGAACTTCCTCTTCCATCCTCATCTCTGCCTGATCTGACTCTTTGTGCCACATCCATCGAAAGTCCAGTTGAACAACGCTCTGTTGATGTTCCTAAGTGTTACGCCCCCTTCAGCGAGGTCTTCTGCCCGCAACGGGCTTCCAAGCTGCCTCCACACCGGCCATGGGACTGTGCCATCGACCTGCTTCCGGGTGAACCAGTACCAAGGGGTAAGATATACCCACTATCCATCCCGGAGGAGAAGGCCATGGAGGAATACATCCAGGAAGCCCTCGACCAAGGTTACATCGGGCCGTCTACTTCCCCTGCTGCGTCCAGCTTCTTCTTCGTGGCAAAAAAGGACGGAGGCTTGCGGCCATGCATCGATTATCGTTCCCTCAACAAGATCACAGTTAAGTTCAGATATCCCCTTCCTCTCGTCCCAGCAGCCCTCGAACACCTCCGTGGTGCCACTGTGTTCACCAAGTTGGACCTCCGCAGCGCGTATAACCTCATCCGGATACGTGAGGGGGACGAGTGGAAGACTGCCTTCATTACCCCTACTGGTCACTATGAATACCTCGTCATGCCGTATGGATTGGTAAACGCCCCCTCCGTATTCCAGGATTTCATCCATGAGGTGCTCCGGGAGTTTCTCCATCGATTCGTCCTAGTCTACATCGACGACATCCTCATCTACTCCCGGAGCCAGGCCGAACATCGCCAACACGTTGTGGAGGTCCTCAACCGTCTACGTCAGTACCATCTATTCCTCAAGGCCGAAAAGTGTTCTTTCCACCAATCTTCAGTTTCCTTCCTGGGATACCACATTGATCACAGTGGCATCCGGATGGACGAGAGGAAGGTGGAATCCATCACAACCTGGCCAGAACCCACCACTATAAAAGAACTCCAGCGCTTCCGAGGTTTCTCCAATTTCTATCGACGATTCATCAAAGGTTACAGTTCCATCACTCATCCACTCACCAGTATGTTACGCAACAAGCCCAAGTCTCTGTCCTGGACCCCGGCAGCCACCAACGCCTTCTGCCACCTTAAGAAAGCCTTCACCACCGCTCCCCTCCTAGTCCATCCAGACCCGGAAAAGCCCTTCGTCGTGGAGGTGGACGCCTCCACAACCGGAGTGGGAGCGATGTTGTCTCAGCAGCAGGGGACGCCAAGTAGACTCCACCCATGCGCCTTCTTCTCCCGCAAGCTCAGCCCGGCGGAGGTCAACTACTCCATCGGTGACAGGGAAATTCTCGCAGTCAAGCTTGCCTTGGAAGAGTGGAGGCATTGGTTGGAGGGAGCCAAACATGCGTTCCTGGTGCTTACTGATCACAAAAACCTTGAGTATCTTCGATCAGCCAAGAGACTAAACCCCAGACAAGCCCGTTGGGCCCTGTTCTTCTCCCGCTTCAATTACACCATCTCCTATCGTCCCGGTACCAAGAATCTTAAAGCTGATGCTCTCTCCCGTCTTCATGCCCCTGACGAACAGATCGAAGAACCAGAACCCATTATTCCAAGCTCCCTCATTGTAAGTCCTATTACCTGGTCCGAAGAAACCATTCCCTCCTCCAATGCCTCCACGAACCCTCCGCCGGGCTGTCCACCTGGCTTGCTGTACCTCACTCGGACACGACGCACTCCCACCATTCACTCGGCTCACACGTCACTCGGTACTGGTCACCCGGGGGTCAATGAAACCCTCTCGTTGCTAAAAGAACGCTTCTGGTGGCCAGGGATGGCAAAGGATGTCAGAAGGTACGTGCAGGGCTGTAGGGAGTGTGCCATTTCCAAGTCTCCACGTCATCTTCCAGCTGGTAAGCTCCTTCCTCTGCCCGTTCCAGAACGCCCATGGTCACACCTAGGAGTAGATTTCATCACTGACCTGCCGGTCTCAGATGGTAATACCACCATCCTAGTGGTAGTAGATCGGTTCTCCAAGTCATGTCGTCTGATCCCACTCCCAGGTCTGCCTACTGCCATGGAAACAGCTGAAACACTCTTCAATCAGGTTTTTAGATACTTCGGAGTACCTGAAGATATAGTATCTGACCGAGGTCCCCAGTTCATATCCCGAGTATGGAGATCGTTCTTCTCGCTCCTAGGTGTGGCCGTTAGCCTGACGTCGGGGTACCATCCACAGTCGAACGGGCAGACGGAAAGGAAGGTACAGGAAATTGGCCGCTTCCTACGTACCTTCTGTCATGACCACCAGGACTCTTGGAACCAGTTCCTAGGTTGGGCCGAGTACGCCCAAAACTCCCTGAAGCAGTCAACAACTGGACTCACCCCATTCCAATGTGTACTCGGCTTCCAACCTCCACTGTTCCCCTGGGATGGGGAATCCTCCGACATTCCTGCTGTGGACTACTGGTTCCGAGAGAGCGAGAGGGTCTGGGACTCAGCTCACCATCAGTTGCAGCGGGCCCTGCGCAGACGCAGGATGGTCGCGGATCTTCGGCGTTCTGACACCCCCGTCTTCCAACCTGGTCAGTTGGTGTGGCTTTCTACCCGAGACATCAGAATGCGTCTGCCTTGCAAAAAGCTGAGTCCCATTGGGTTCATTGGCCCGTTCCCCATCATCAAGCAGGTCAACCCGGTCACATATCAACTCCGTCTGCCACAAGGGTATCGTATTCATCCTACTTTCCATGTTTCACTACTCAAAGCTCACCATCCCTCTGTTTCCCCCACAGGACCTGACGTAGTTCCCGCCGAACCCCCCCTTCCACTCATCCTGGAGGACGGTACGGCCTATAAGGTCAATGAGATCTTGAACTCCCGACGTCGCGGTGGTCAGCTGGAATATCTTGTGGATTGGGAAGGATATGGCCCCGAGGAACGCTCCTGGGTCCCAAGGAACGTCATTTTAGTCATCCCAATTTACTCCAGACATTCCACGACAGTCATCCTGAGAAGCCAGCTCCGCGGGGTAGAGGACGACCACCACGGCGTCGGGTTCTCGGCCCTCTGGAGCGGGCCGTGGAGGGGGGGGTACTGTCACAGACACGTCAGGTTCCACCCTTCACCAATCACAGCGCACTCCATCCCCAGAGTACTGATCACTATCACCTGCACCTCATCATGGCACTCATCACCAGCACCATAAGAAGCACACGCACACAGCACTCCACGTCCGGTCTCGTTCGCATATACTGCTACCTATGCTTACCTCAAGGACTCTCCTATCGATACTACCTGTCTCCAGCGTGTATCCCTCCTTCCGTGTTTCCTGTCTGCTGTGTGGGTGTGTTCCTGTCCGTCCCTCTGACCTCCAGCGATCTCCAGTCTCCAGCGATCTCCAGTCTCCAGCAATCTCCAGGCTCCAGCGTCATTCTACCTTCTATGCAAAAGACAGTAACTCTCTCACTCATATCACCTTCCTAACCACCATCAACCGCTTAACTCACCTGCTCCACTTCCCATGCTCTACTGTGGTCAAGAAACTACCATTCCTGTTAACGCCTGTGTCTGCCTCCTGTCTACATGTAACAGCTACGAACATGAGTGCATTTAGCCCAGCACACAGCATTGTTTTGGATGTTTGGTAAGTTCCGTCTTAAAATAGGCCATATGTCATAAAAGCCGACCAATCTGGTTGTGTGTATCTCTATGCCAGGGTTGCCAGATTTCCACCCCAAATCCCTCCCAATTGCGACTCAAAACAAGCCCAATCGCATTTAATGGGGGTCCATAAAAAAATGCCTTATGAGGGTAATTTTAGCGGGGTTCCCCAGCTAAAATTTGCATTACTGGGGCTATATATCACATTATTGGGGTTTCTTCAACTCGCGTACATGAAAAACAGCCCGCGGCAACAGTGTTAAAGTAGCCCATTTCCTTTTTCCTGCGAAAAAAACGCAGACTTGGCAACATTGCGCTATGCCTTTAAGTTTGGTGTTAAAAATGCCAATGGGAACGCTAAACACACAAAAAAAATTTTTGGTCTGGATCAAACAAACAAAGTGAACCGAACTAAGTGTAAACAACAGTGTTAAAGTAGCCCAATTCCTTGGGAAAACCGCAGACTTGGCAACATTGCGCTATGCCTTTAGGTTTGGTGTTAAAAATGCCAATGTGAACGCTAAACACAATTTTTTTTTTTTTTGGTCGGGATCAAACAAACAAAGTGAACCGAACTAGGTGTAAACACAACCTAAAATGCAATTGCCTTCATGTTTTGCCGCAGATTGCGAATTTTAGTACATTTTGCCGTAATTTTAGCGGGGTTCCCCTGCTAAAATTTGCATTACTGGGGCTAAATATAACATTATTGGGGTTTCTTCAACCCGCATACATGAAAAACAGCCCGCGGCAACAGTGTTAAAGTAGCCCAATTCCTTGGGAAAACCACAGACTTGGCAACATTGCGCTATGCCTTTAGGTTTGGTGTTAAAAATGCCAATGTGAAAGCTAAACACTACATTTTTTTTTTGGTTCGGATCAAAAAAACAAAGTGAACCGAACTAAGTGTAAACACACCCTAAAATGCAATTGCCTTCATGTTTTGCTGCAGAATAGCAAATGTTAGTACATTTTGCCTTATTTTCAGTGTAAAATGAAGATGAAAAGTAAAATTCATCTTCAGTAACATGACAGTGAATAGCAGAACATGCTGGTATAAATATAGATATTTACATGTAGGCTACAATATGCGTCACATGAGTAAATATGTGTCATCGTTTTCAAATACATTGTTTTTTCACAGTCAACACTACAGCATAAAAACTTTATCCACTTGTGAGAGCGTCTCCAAAAAGCTCACTTTTCATGGACAAAAATGCTATTTCAGTGTGGACAGAAGGCCAAAATTTAGTGAAAAATTATGTTTTCAAATGTATGTGTATTAGATGTAGCCTTTAGCATGCTTGCGCATGTAGCGCTCTGAAAATGAGGGACTCAAGCTAAAATCACCCTTTCGTCAGTTTGTGGTTTGTCCCTCCTCGGACCAATATTGAAAAATTCTCACCACTGCTGACCGGGAGCAACACACAAGCCTTGCTGTTTCAGAGATACTCTGACCATTAACAATTTGGCCATTGTCAAAATCGCTCAGATCTTTATTCCTGCCCATTTCTCCCTCATTCAACACATTGATTATGATCTACCCAGACCTTGATGTGTGGCTTTGTTAGGAGATGATCAACGATATTCGCTTTACCTGTAACTGACAGCCAAGTTTATAATTAACCTAGCAAACAATTGTGACAATGATTTACAAATGTCCAGGAAGAATAATCATCGAAAATGTTGAGCTAATGTATACTTCACGCTGACCTCATTTTTTTTCCAATAGTTAATGCAAATGCTTATCTACTCATACACGTTTGTGGGCGGACGTGTGTACCCAAGCATCTTCAGCGCCCACAAAATATCATGACATCTGACACACACTTGTCACCAGCAGAGACCTCCAACATGTTGAGCGTTTCATATTCCACTCGGGCTGAGCTGTTGTGACTGACCAGACCTCACTCGTCCTTTGTTTACTCTTTCCCAGCATTTACGCTTTCAGCATCAAGAGCAGAGATGAAAGAAGACGCTCGGATTTTTGCATGCAAATTGGAGGACAAGCAGCATGGGAAGTGTCGTATCACATATAGCCGTTGGTTTGATATGGTAACAAGCACAAGAAAGAGCTGATATTGCAAGACCTACGGCCAACCAAATACAAGGCCTCAATACAATGTTACTCGGCTAGACCTACATATACCTACATATAGACACACACATATATGTATGTATATATATATATATATATATATATATATATATATATATATATATATATATATATATATATATATATATATATACACAATATATATACACACATCTTTTAAATAAACAAACTTTTATGTTGATTAATCGATTTGATAGCACACATGTCATGCACACAATCTTTATTGCAAAAGTATTGGGACACCCCTCCAAATCATTGAATTCAGGTGTTCCAATCACTTCCAAAAATCAAGCACCTTGGCATCCAGACGCTTCTACAAACAATTGTGAAAGAATGGGTCGCTCTAAGGAGCTCAGTGAATTCAAGCGTGGTACCGTGATAGGTTGCCAACTGTGCAATTTGTGAAATTTCCTCACTACTAAATATTCCATGGTCAACTGTTAGTGGTATTATAACAACATGGAATCATTTGGGAACAACAGCAACTCAGCCACGAAGTGGTAGGCCACGTAAAATCACAGAGCGGGGTCAGCGCATGCTTAGGTGCACAGTGCGCAGAAGTCGCCAACTTTCTGCAGAGTCAATAGCTACAGACCTCCAAACGTTGTGTGGCCTTCAGATTAGCTCAAGAACAGTGCGTAGAGAGCTTCATGGAATGGGTTTCCATGGCCGAGCATCTCATCCAAGCCTTACATCACCAAGTGCAATGCAAAGCGTCGGATGCAGTGGTGTAAAGCACACCGCCACTGGACTCTAGAGCAGTGGAGACGTGTGCTCTGGAGTGACGAATCACGCTTCTCTGTCTGGCAATCCGATGGACGAGTCTGGGTTTGGCGGTTGCCAGGAGAACGGTACTTGCCTGACGGCATTGTGCCAAGTGTAAAGTTTGGTGGAGGGGGGGTTATGGTGTGAGGTTGTTTTTCAGGGGTTGGGCTTAATGATTCAGCATACCAAGATATTTTGGACAATTTCATGCTCCCAACGTTCTGTTCCAACATGACTGCACAAGGTCCATAAAGACATAAGTGAGCGAGTTTGGTGTGGAGGAATTTTACTGGCCTGCACAGAGACCTTACAACAACCCGTTACAACATTGGAGCGGAGACTGTGAGCCAGGCCTTCTCGTCCAACATCCGTGCCTGACCTCACAAATGCGCTTCCAGAAGAATGGTCAAAAATTCCAATAAACACACTCCTAAACCTTGTGGAAAGCCTTCCCAGAAGATTTGAAGCTGTAGAGGAAGATGATTTGAACAGGGTCAGGCAGCTCAACTTCTCACATTTTTTTATTTTTAATTATATAATTATTTAATGTTTAAACCTTTTTACTTTTTAATTGAATAAATGTTATCAAATCAAAGGTTGTATTTTTAATATTAAGCATACAGTACTTGTACTCCACCATTTTATTCAATAAGCACAAAATGCTGACAGGCGGTTTGCAGCTTGAATCTAAAAGTATATCTTGACGCAGATTAGTAGCGTCCCTCAAAGTGAAACATTAATCAAATTCCATTGGCTTTGAAGTTCAGGATCACTGTGGAATTCTCTAAAAGTGAAATTAGGAGCCTGAAGAAAAATCCATGCGATTTTCCATTCTGTTTGCTAGGAGGAGAGTTTTCACACTCCTATTTTGACTGAACCCAGGGAAGTCGGGTCTTTAATAAATTAATAGGGGAAAATATCTCCTACACAGTGCATCCTCGCGTTTTTCTCAAGATAGATAAGCTAAATCATCAGGGAGCAAAGTGAGAAAAGAGGAGCCAGCTGCATTTTGCGGAATGGACCCCAAACCAAGCATTCACAATTACGAGAGAGATTAGCTGCTATTTCCATTAGGTTTTCCTCGTCTGGCTTAATGAGCTTCCTCATAGAATACCAGCTTCCAGGGAGTTGTTGTATTGTGTGACAGTGTGTACAGTTTATACTAAGCACTAATGGAGCATTGCAAAGCAGTGCTGTATAAGGAGCTCATAAAGCATCTCACGAGGCAGGTTCATTTGGGGTCTGAATGTTATTAGGACTACACAGTCGCTCATCTAAAGTCACAAACACCCAAAGCAATGCGAGAGCTATTAGAAGCAGATCCAGAAGTATTAGCCTCAAGTACGTACTGTACTTGTTCTGTGTTTTTTTGAGTCTCTTTATAGATTTGTTAATGCTTTCCAAAGTTGAAATAAATGACTTGGCTCAGACCGAGGAAAAGAAATGTTGTGTAGATCTTATATTGTGTGCAAGCTTAAATGGTCTTCATTATTTTAGAAAACTACACAGAAAACAAAATAGTTAAAGAATGTACAATTGTAAAAACATATTAATTGGTTAATTTAAATATATATACCGATCAGACATAACATTATGACCACTTTCCTAATATTGTGTTGGTCCCTCTTTTGCTGCCAAAACAGCCCTGACCCTTCGAGGCATGGAGTCCACTAGACCCCTGAAGGTGTACTGTGGTATCTGGCACCACGATGATAGCAGCAGATCCTTTAAGTCTTGTATGTTGCGAGGTGGGCCTCCATGGATCGGACTTGTTGGTTCAACACACCCCAGAGATGCTTGGATTGAGATATGGGGAATTTGGAGGCCAAGTCAACACCTAAAACTCGTTGTTGTGCGCCTCAAACCATTCCTGAACCATTTGCTTTGTGGCAGGGCGCATTATCATGCTGAAAGAGGACATAGCCACCAGGGAATACCGTTGAAACTGAGCTGTCATTTACTGCCATTATAATGCTTGGATTAGCCAGGACACTCCAATTGTATTCGTCTGATGCATGTGTGTACCGAACGTTTCTGAATGCAATCTTTAACAGTTAACAATAGACTTGTTTTACGCGCGGAACATACAGAGTTTTTTTTGTGCATACAATCTACAAATCAGCCAGGATGCAGAAAAAAAGGACTATACAGTGAAGGGGTGAATTTCTAAATCTCTAAAACATCAAGAGTGCAAAACCCACACACACACACACACACACACACAAACACAATTAGCTTTTGGAATGGCACGCGCTCATTTGTGTGTGCATGTGTTTTTGTGTGTATAAGTGTGTGTGTGTGTGTGAGTTTTTTTGTCTGTTTTGCACTCTTGATGTTTTAGAGATTCACCCCTTCACTGTTGAGTCCTTTTTTATGCACAAAAAAACTTTGTATTTTCATATTTTTGCCAATTTCCCATTGATTTCCTATGGGGGTCATTTTTGACCCGAAGGTCCTGAGTGTGACTATTTTTTTTTACGACCACTTAGACTTTTCAAATCCTGTCCCCAATTTTTTGAGTGTTCATATACCAAGTACCAATAAAGTCACCAAGTTTCGGACCATTCCGATGAAGCTACGATTTATTAAATTTTTTTATAAAACGCAAGATCCACTATAGTAAAAATGTGCTATCGCATGATAAAAATGCTCAATGTGTCCACCGGATGGCACTGATCTCATTAAAAAAATTGCTTTAATGAGGCCTAGGCTTGACTCTAAAATGAAATACAGCTTTAATAAAAACATTAAAAAATTATATATATATATATACATTTTTCATTATATTCAATGGGAAAAAATGGGTCATAATTATTGCATAAATATTAATTATAAATCATAAAAGTATCTCAAAACACCAAAAAAGAAAAGAAAAAATATTATTGAACAAAAATATATTTAATTGATTTTACTCAAATCTTTTTTTCCTTAATCCCGCCCTCCGGGTCACTTTTGACCTGAAGGTCCTGAGTGTGACCAATAAATGAAGAACCCCAGAGGGTAAAATCCGAGTTGCCACACAAACATATTAAGTATCTGTCCATTTTATCACGAAATTCAAACGATAAATGCCGTTTTGACGCTCTTTAATTTGACGTGACAGATCACTGTATATATGCGCTTATGACAGTATGACTGCAAAGAAAGATTTTTTTTAAATGTATTTATCGTATTCATTTTTGTTTTTGTTTCTTTGTGTCGTGTGAGACGGAGTACAGCGTTTGGCATGCTGATGTATTGGTCTCCTCTGGGAACAGGCACACAAAATCCTGTTTCACGCAGTTCTTCAGAATTCCCTCAGTGGAATTGCTTTGCATTTGAAATATACAATTAGTTATTCCTGTTTGGCACGATCAGAACACATTTAAATAGCCACACTCAGCCTTTGGCGGGAGCATACAGCGGGTGGGATCCTTTCTCTCCACACGTTCCGATGCACGTCCCCAGGGTACACCTATATGGTCCTTTTTTCTGGCCCATATCATTTCGGTTATTGCTGTGTAAATTGTGCATATATGCCACATAAACATTGGCTTTAAGCCCTGTTCCAGTCTGAGGAGTCAAAGGGCGCTTTATTAAATCGCTAGGGCCAGTGGTGCGCTATAAACCCAGCTGTTGGGCCCGCTGAGGTCCAGTTAAAAGCACGTTGTACTACCTGCTTGCGGCATTGACCCCAGCTGCACCCTTGCCACGTGCAATCTACAAAGAAATAACAGCATGCAGGCAACATGGCTATTAGCTGCTCTTTTTCATCTCGCTAAGTGTTTTGCTGGCAAACGGAGTTGTTGTTTTTTTCATTATTTCGCTGCGAAAGGATTAAATTTAGCTTGCTATGTTAAATGGGTTAAACTAAACTAAACTCCATGGCCTAAATTTGGGTTTATTGATTTAGCAATTACCTCATTTACATCTTCTCAAATCCACAAGGATTAGCAAAACAAAAAGACACTCAGAAAAAAAGGTACAAACGCTGTCACTGGGATGTTACCCTTTAAAAAAAGGTTCTAATACATAAAATTTCGGTGCTAATATGTACATTTTTAGTACCAGTACTAATATGCACTCTTTAGGTACAAAGATGTACCTTTTGAAAGGGACCCCAGTGACAGCTTTTGTACCTTTTTTTTCTGAGAGTGGAGAGAAAACACGGGTTCATGCTTCATCAGGCTTTGTTATCATCACTTTATAAACATGGTGAATTAATTGAGAAGAATAATCTGTAATGATAAACAGCATCTGTGTCTGTTTTTGTATTATTTAACTATCTATACCTTTTTATTGTATTTACATTTAGGCCTGTGAACATAATTTATGTCTTATATAACACATAATATGGCAATACATTAAACTTTAAGCAAATATGAGAAACAATACTATAGTTTGAATAGCTGGGGCCTATACCATGAAGCCGGTTTAGCTGGCTAGCCAGATAGGTTTAAGCTTAGTTTGTGCTAATCCTGGGTTTTAGGTACCATTAAAGTGGTTTGGCTTTTAGCCGAATTCATCTCTTATTTATTAAAGCTTATTTGTATGACCTTTACATAGGCTATTTATATTAATTTGAACTATGTGCCTATTAATGATTGATTAACTAAAATGATACATGTGTAATTGATTAAGGGTATAGTAATTACATAAATGATATCTAAGTCATTCAAAATGATTATTATAATAAATAAGCATTGTTAAAATCCAGACACTTTAGTCTTTAAAAACCATTTGCTATGTAGTGACCTTTAATTTGGAGTGGAAACAAGGGGTGCGACTTCATTGCATCAGAGGTGTGTCACTTTGCTCACAGCTGATTGGTCTAATTTCAGTTTGAGATCTCTTATCCAGAACATAACCTGCCCTGGAGCAGGTTAGCCGTGGAGCGTAAGTTACTATGGAGATGAACACGGCTAAAAGCCAAATCACTTTAATGGTACATAAAACCCAGGATTGGCACAAATAAGCTTAAACATATCTGGCTAGCCAGCTAAACCAGCTTCATGGTATAGGCCCCAGGTCTGGACTTTATGTTGTGGTTTGTTTATGTTTTATTATGTGTGTGCACGGCAGTCATCCGTGAGGAGGCTGCCATTTTTACTTTCAGTTTGTGTTTATTTTGGATTAAAGTCTTTAAAAGTTTGCCGGTTCCTGCCTCCTTTTTTTGGTTTTGCCATTTACTCTGCCCAAGCAACATAGCACATTTACCAGCTGTGTTTTACCATTTACCAAACTGCTAAAACAATACCGCTAAAATCTGCATAATGCTTCTTGCTTTGGTCGCAGTATATGTGCGGGCGAGGAGATTCCAGCTCAAAGCGTTTTTGTAATTACTTCATTCCAGCTCCACGTCAGCTTATCGAACTCCCGTTCGCTGGTGTGGGAAATCCCGCTGTCGAATACGCTCCATTTGTACCTTTACCGCTTTATGTCAAGTTATTTCGATATGTTACAAGAATGCCTGAACACAAGGTATGTTAATGGAATTATGCACACTCTCCACGCAGTTGTTAGCAATTTCCATGTGTAAGGAACACTTCATTGTATATTTTTTTTTCTTCCAGACTGTTAATTAGTACACTGTGTTTAACACGAAGTGAATTCTTGCTGATGTGATTATTTAGCTTTAATGGTGTGGAAATGTGATCTTGGAGCGTGAGAAAACAGACAATCCAGCTTTCCTTTAGAAAAAATCTCGCTGCACATACAGTACTTGGTGGTACATTTTTGTTGGAGAGATTGTCTTGAGTGACAGCTCATTTAACACCTCCATGCTGTATTCTTAGACGTTCCCTGATATAACAGCGGTAGTGTCACTAATATAGAGACTGATAAATGATACTCTGTATCAGTCTGTCTCCCAACCATTTTTCTCTAATGTAGCTCTAATCTCCACAGCTTCAACCATCCAATTATTGACAACAAACCATAAATGTGTTCCTTTTAACGGTTATTATACTGGATATCATTAAATTTAAATTGATGTAAAATAAATTTATATTTGTTAGCGCCAAACTAGATTACTAAATAATTTTTCTCTTTAGAATAACAAAAATAAACAAAAATAACTGTATACATGTTTAATTGAAACAGTGATTTTAAATTAAATTTTGACTAAAGGCCTGTTCACACCAAGATAACTATGATAAAATTAGCTCATTGCAATATTACCGGATGATAACAGTCTGTTTATTATATGTGACTCATGCTGACAAAAGGTGTCGGAATGCGTACAGGATAATTTTGAGCTACAGGCAAAACAAGTGAAAAATGACGATCGATTTTGAGATTTTCACAAAATTTGTTCATTAAGCCCTCGTCTAGCGATCCCAATGGTCCACATAGCAATTAAACATCTAAGGCTTTGTCCACATGTACATGGGTATTTTAATAAACAGAGTTTTTCCTTTTTTTTTTTATTAAAACGCAAAAAACACGCAATGAAGTGCTGTCAAGAGCATGCCAAACCAGCAGGTGGCAATATAACCCTAACCATAAAGCCATGTTGGCCAATCAGAAGCCTGGAGAAGGTTATTGCTGGTTCCGGTTTTGACGTAACAAGCCAAATTCTACGGTTTCACTGTCCACACGACAACCCTGTAACCGGAGTTTCTAAAAATGTTCACCCTGGCAGGAGTTTTCAAAAATGTTCGGTTTCAGTGTCTGGATTAGTGGTGGGCCGTTATTGGCGTGTTAACGCGAGACTCTTATCGGGCGATACATTTTTTTTGCCGTTAATCTATTCTCAAAGTTGGGTTGGGAGCTGGGTCTATACTACGCAAGCTATGTTGACTTTCACCTTGATATTCTAACGCGGATGTATACCTAGCTGAATTGCACTGTAGGGTGCGAGAGAACGAGTCTTCGAACCTGTGTGTATGCCTACTGAAACGATACGACACTCATTTTCTACAGTATCGATCACCAGCCGCGCTCTCCTCTCCGACCGACAGCGAGTTGACACGCACCCGTCTCCTCTCATTCAGTCCAGTTAACCCTCTGAACACGGCGAACGCGTGTTAGCGTGGATTTAGCGTGTTAGTATTGGTGTGACCGGTCTGAATTTCGCCCGGGGTTGGACATAACGTTAATTCTACTAATTCCCGCAGATTTCGCGCTCGCATCTGAAGCGCACACACACATACTGTAATAAAGCCGCCTCTGACATACAAGGGCAAAAATGAGCTCCTTTTTCCAGCTTATTAATGGTCAAATACACTCAAAAATGTCTCAATGCCCATCTTGGTGAGTTTTAACGTAAACATAGTCATAACCAGCTCACAGGAACAGTGTTTGGGATCCATTAGACTGCTGCCCCCGCGACCCGGCCCCGGATAAGCGGAAGAAGATGGATGGATGGATGGATGGCGTGCGTCAGGTGTTAAAGGGACAGAAGTTATTTATTATTCAAACTACAAAAAGACAAACGATCACTTGCGAGCACACATATTCTGAATGCCTTCGGCAGAATTCAAATAAGCCATTTTAATCTAGATTAATCTAGATTAATTCCAAGATTACAGTGAGATTAATCTAGATAAAAAAAAAATTAATCTATGCCCACCACTAGTCTGGATACTGCTTTTGCGTGTAGACGAAAGGCCAAACCGCATAGAAAAAGATGCGGTTTTTAAAATACCCGTGTTCGTGTTGACAGGGCCTAAAACAATCTTTATTAGTGCGTTTTCAGAGAGGAGTAACTTTCATTTGTTCATGAAAACGATCTCACTTGCGCTGACTGACAGATCCAAAGCGCAAGTGAGAAGACATGCACCAATTTGACGGAGCGGAGAACTCTCTCCAGAAGAGGTCACAAAAAGCCCTCAATAATAACTCATAACTTATATCTGACCCAACATAAAACTACCCAAACACTAGGTTGTTACGTCTAACCCAGGATCTGGGTAACACAAAACTACCCAAACATTGGGTTGTTACGTCTGACCCAGGAGCTGGGTAACATAACAAAAATACCCAAACACTGAAAAAATAGCCTACAAAATGGCTCAACCCAGGATTTGGGTAGAAAAAATAACCCAAGATTTTTAAAGTTAGTCGACTCTGCTAGGACGTATTACTACACAGACAAGCTACTGAGCATGTAAGATCTGCTGCTGTTGCATGAATAGACATACATAAATCCTGTAGCAGATCTAGGCAGGTGGAGCTGGGGGAGGTGGAGGATTTCAGAGGAACTCTGATAGCGCACTACAGGACCAGCTAACAGCAAACACGGAACCAGACTATTTAAATGTTTATCAAGCAATCTCATTGGCTGCAGGATCAAAAGCCAATAAGCTTGTGCCATGTAAAGGACCTATCAGTCAGAGTTTCATGACTGAATTAGATATTTACCGTCCTTGGTGATTTGCCCGTTTGTGAATCGCTGCTTTGTAGCATCTAAACCATCATGGAACACATACTCACAAAAATCAATCATGTTTCAGCCACTGGAGTCTAAAGTCTTATATCGGTTATGTGTAATATGCTGCATCTCTTAGCTCAAGCTTTTTTCACATTTCGACTGGTCGAATGCCTTTATCCACCCACTGCTCAAGCTCCGACGTGCTAATACTTCAAGAAACGCTCAAGGCTCCTTGTTTTTGCATCAGTTTGCTCCTTGTTTTGCATCTGAAACGCCTGCCCTCCTCATATACTGATAACTCTCCTACCTCACATCCGCCTTCACTTTGTTATTTGCACTACAGACTGTTTATTACAGTAACAACTGTTTACTTATGCATTTTGCACTACCATACCTTAACTGTATTATGCTCATTTGCACTGCCGACTGTTATTTACAGTACCAACTGTTTACATTTGCATTTTGCACCGTACTTCTAACTGTAATATGTAATCACTTTCCACTGCACTTTTACACTTTTTTCGGATAGCTTCTGTCCATAATTTATTGCACTACCTTAATCCACTGCCATATTCCTCATTTTAGCCTAACATATCATTGTATACCTCTATCTGCAAAATTCTGTTTATAGTAATAGCCATCTGTATATTATATTATATTCATAGTACATATCCACCTGTAAATTCTGTTTATAGTAATAGCCATCTGTATATTTACTCCCTGTACATATTCACCTGTAAATTCTGTTTATAGTAATAACCATCTCTCTATTTATAGATATATTTATATATATTCAGTACATATCCATGTCCTGCACTTATGCAAACGTTGTATATCCTGCACTTGCTGCTATTGCACTTCTGGTTAGACCTAAACTGCATTTCGTTGCCTTGTACTTGTACGTGTGTAATGACAATAAAGTTACTAGGCACTCTGTGGACTGATATGCTCCATGGACTACAATGTCAGAGGGTAATGGTGGCTTTATAGACATGTTTTTGTAGCATACTACGTTAGCATATAGCAAGGAGAGTCTCAGAGGGGGGAAAACAGATAAGTCCCTCTTTCCCCCCTCACATTTACCTCTAGAAAGGCAGACAGAGAAGGGATCTATAATTGGTGAGAGCTTGAAAGGGTACATGCTCTGAAGCTGCCACATGCCTCAAATTAATGAATTAAAGATGAAAAAAGAGCCCATCTCTCTCCCGCTCACTCTGCCTTTCCTTCTTCTAAAGGCATATTCTCTTAATTGGTCCTTTTACAACCAGCAAGGGCTCCTCTCTTCGGCTTTCATTTTATCAGAGGTCTGTTCAGATTGACTGTGCCAGCGGTGAAGACCAATACCATTCATGCAGTCATGTGGAAGTACAGTAACTCTGTGATCACTGTAATGCGATCAAAGGATAGAGGCCCATGCCCTTAAGAGAACTTCTCAAAAGAAATCTATAAGAATAAATTACTCTTTGGAAATGAGATGAAGAGTTGGACCAGCCCTTTCTTAACCTTTTTTTCCCCCATTTGAAATTTGGAAGATGTTTCTCCCAACTATATTTCTCAAGGCTCAGGGGTGGGTTTCCCAAAAGCATTGTTAGCCAACTGTGGTCGCACGTTCCGTCATAATCGACATAGTTCAATGAGTCTGTGTTTCCCGAAACCACAGTTCCAACGAACATTCGCAAACAGCATCACAAACTTGTGTGGTTTGAACGACAGTTCTCGGCCTGTGGTTAGAAGCAAAGTTTCTTGTTTCCATGACGTGGACTTCATAAATCCTTATTTTGAGCAAAATAAGCAAGCTGACATTCAGTACAATCTATATCCTTTATTATTATCAAATATATACAAATTACATTTGCGTCTTTTAGTTTTTCAAGAGATTTAAAGCGCCGTTTTTGAAGCGTATAAGCTTTAAACTAAACTGAATGAATCTGGAAATAAAGCACAATGAGAATTAGTCCTCAGATGCCATGTCCATAATTTATAACAAAACATCTAGCATTATTTAGATCTCAAATAGATTAATTAAAAGAAGTTATTACTCCACCACGTGTGACATCATTAACCAACGACAAATTTGTGACAATACAGTTTTGGGAAACAGTCGTGACTAGCTAATTCAATGATGAATCCTATTATGGTAGTTCAAGGAAATGTAAAGTTTTACCGTTTTCGAATCCATTCAGCCGATCTCCGGGTCTGGCGGTAGCACTTTTAGCATAGCTTAGCATAGATCATTGAATCTGATTAGACCATTGGCATCTCGCTCAAAAATTACCAAAGAGTTTCGATATTTTTCCTATTTAAAACTTGACTCTTCTGTAGTTACATCGTGTACTATGACCGACGGAAAATGAAAAGTTGTGATTGATATCGCAATGATATATACCCCCCCATCACACACACACACACACACACACACACACACACACACACACACACACACACACACACACACACACACACACACACACACACACACACACACACACACACACACACACACACACACACATGTTTGTTTTTGTGAAATGTGAGGACATTCCATAGGCGTAATGGTTTTTATACCGTACAAACCGTATTTTCTATCCCCTTACACTGCCCCTACCCCTAAACCTAACCCTCACAGGAGACTGTGCAGTTCACTTTCTGTGAAAAAAAACTTGTTCTGTATGATTTATAAGCAATTTGAAAAGTGAGGACATGGGGAACGTCCTCATATTTCACCCTCTTTTTGTAATACCTATGTCATACCCATGTCATTATACACATTTGTGTCCTGATATTTCACGAAAACATGCCCACACACACACACACACACACACACAACAATAGTGGATTACTCAGTTAATGGCATTTGATATTTTGCCTTTCATTACTATTTATGTTAGCATTTCTTCATAAAAAATATTAACAAAATTAACAATTTGAACCAGGGACCTCTGGTTGAGTTGACGGGGGTTAGGTGACGCTATAGGTTAAGGTATGATGTATATCATCCAATTTAAGCTCAAGAAGAAATCATAAAGAATCAGTGAGCAATGAAAACCTGCATGCTGCTATCATGGTATGCTGTAGCCTACAGAAATTATTTTACATTTGTTTCTGCACGACAAAAACAGAATGTATATTTGCAAAGCTGCTAAAACCACAAGACATGTGATTAAAGTGTGATATGTTAAGATGATGTCTGCTTAAAACTATATTCTAGATTATAGAGAGTTTTGTAACATCCTTTGACTATTTATATTCATCTCAAAGGATGGTGAACTCTAAATATATTGTGTTGGGTTTGCAATAAGTAAGTGCTATTTTTTCTTACAACACATTCTTTAATGGAGATGGCAATCTAACATAATTTAATAACCAACCGGATCTATATGTGAAAATGGGACTAACAAGGCACTCTTTTCAGAAACATCACTCTTATAAAAGGGTTAGTGTCAGGGCACAATGAAAGAAATTTTAATGGAGGGAAATTAGATGCCTTTTTTGCACCACTCATTACTGCCTAATTGCAAAGGCTGTTACAAATGGCAAGAAAAACTAGAATTACCTGCTAAAAGCTCAATATTCAATGAAATGTTTTTTTGCAAAGAGACAGAACATTTTGTAAAAGGTTAGAATTTCCTAAGTCAAAAGTTCTTGGTCAGTATGAAGCTATTAATCTGTAGTACTATATGGATTCTTGTATCATTTTAGCATCCTTGCTTTTTCTGTTTCAGTGGTTTCACTTTTCATCCATTTTCTGCTCTGACACCAACGAGCATCGATTTTCATCAGGAATTAAGTAGCTTAAAAGGTATCACTCAGTACTGCAATTCTAGCCTTCCCTGGAAAGACATCTTTCACTCTGTTTGCTTAAAGCCGGTCTGTGTGAAGGATTCAATTATAGTGAAGACTACAGACATTCTGTTCCAATGGTAAAGTGTGAACTACAGTTTGGGGATAGTTCACTCAAAAATTCAATTCTGACATAATTGGTTCAACCTCACGATGCGTATGACTTCATTTCTTTTGTGGAACACAAAAGCAGATGTTGTGAGAAAAAAAAATATTTTCGAATCTTAACTTGAAGAAAGCTAAACTAAGCTTTGGCCTCAATAAACTCCTAATTACTGCTTATTAATAGTTAGTAAGGTAGTTGTTAAGTTTAGGTATTGGGTAAAGTTTAGGGATCTAAAATATGGTCATGCAGAATAAGGTATTAATATGTGCTTTATAAGTACTAATAAACAGCCAATATCCTAGTAATATGCATGCTAACGTTGAGGATCAGCACCTCCAAATCCGAGTCCATGGTCCTCAGTCGGAAAAGGGTGGTTTGCCCTCTTCAGGTTGGTGGAGAGTTCCTGCCTCAAGTGGAGGAGTTCAAGTATCTAGGGGTCTTGTTCACGAGTGAGGGGAGGATGGAACGGGAGATTGACAAAGGGATCGGTGCAGCTTCTGCAGTAATGCGGTCGATGTACCGGTCTGTTGTGGTGAAGAAAGAGCTAAGCCGTAAGGCGAAGCTCTCGATTTACCGGTCAATCTACGTTCCTACTCTCACCTATGGTCATGAGCTTTGGGTCATGACCGAAAGGACAAGATCCCGGATACAGGCGGTCGAAATGAGTTTTCTCCGCAGGGTGGCTGGGCGCTCCCTTAGAGATAGGGTGAGGAGCTCAGTCACTCGGGAGGAACTCGGAGTAGAGCCGCTGCTCCTCCACATCGAGAGGGGTCAGCTGAGGTGGCTCGGGCATCTGTTCCGGATGCCTCCTGAGCGCCTTCCCGGGAAGGTGTTTCGGGCATGTCCAACCGGGAGGAGGCCCCGGGGAAGACCTAGGACACGCTGGAGGGACTATGTCTTCCGGCTGGCCTGGGAACGCCTCGGTGTCCCCCCGGAAGAGCTGGAGGAAGTGTCTAGGGAGAGGGAAGTCTGGGCATCTCTGCTTAGACTGCTGCCCCCGCGACCCGGCCCTGGATAAAGCGGAAGAAGATGGATGGATGGATGGATGCATGCTAACAAGCAACTAGCTAAAGGCAGGGTAGGTGATTTGTTCCAGAAACATTTTTGTTATGCTGGTTGAAAGTCTCTTCACACTTAATAGAAATCACTAAGTTAAGTGGTCTAAATGTATTTATATGTATGTATGTATGTATGTATGTATGTATGTATGTATGTATGTATGTATGTATGTATGTATATATGTATCATCTGTGGAAAGCATAGGACCATAAAATCTTTGTCCAATCATTGCATTCAGACCGAATGCAATGATTGGACAAACATTTTATGGTCCTACCTGCCTGTCAACGTATGTATTTTCATACCTCCGTGCACACTGTTAGCGCAGACATCACTCGTCATCAGCGTGTTTCATGCTATGCAGAGTTACACAGACGGTGAAGAAGCTGTCAGCGTTCAAAATATTGATTTTGATTACGTTAAAAACAATAGTTTTGAGAATATGTTTGAGATGGCGAACCCAAATATGTAATAACAACAATTCATGCATTTAAGGGTGAAGGGAATTTCTAGCAAACTGAAACATAGGGTGCATACAATATTTGTGTACAATTGTACTATGCTTCGTCTTAATAAATAAAATATATTTTTAAGAAAATAGTTAGAAAAAAAATGTATTATCATAAATGGACATGAAAGTACACTCTAAAAAAACGGTGCTATATAGCACTAAAAGTGGTTATTTGGCTCGGGGAACCACTTTAAAGGGTTAGTTCACCCAAAAATGAAAATTCTGTCATTAATTACTTACCCTCATGTTGTTCGACACCCCCGTAAGACCTTTGTTCATCTTCGGAACACAAATTAAGATATTTTTGTTGAAATCCAATGGCTCAGAAAGGCCTCCATTGGCAGCAACGAAATGTACACTCACAAGACCCATAAAAGGTACAAAGTCCATCTCCCTACAGTGGTTCTACAATAATTTTATGAAGCGACAAGAATAGTTTTTGTGCGCAAACTTTATTCAACAAGTTTCTGTCTTCTGCCTAGGCCTTAAACGGGAACTCACCAAGCACCACGACGCATGTGCGAGAATATCACGAGCCGGCGTTCTGACACATGACCTGGAAGCGAGCAGCTTTGTTCATATGCCGTATCTAAGCCGTTGAATTCTACATTGATCGTGTTTTAGGTCTTGGCGTAGTGGTCAAAATGGTGCTAAAGTGTGCATTTCCTGGATGCCCAAACCGCCGGCTCCATGAGCCAAGAACCACTTTTAAAGCCATATAGCACCATTTTTTAAGTGAATAAATTATAGAATGACAATTTTATGCTACTTTTATAGTACTTATTTGTCATTTTTGGAGCTCAACAGAATCATCTCCTTTTGTGATCAACAAAAAGTCTACATATGGTTGAGTAAACAATGGCAGATTTTTCACTGTTTCACTGTTTTTCACAGAATTCTTCCATGAAAAGATTTTCATAATGTCATTATGGCGTCACATATCATGATGTTTCCCAGTTTATAATGCTATAACATGTTTCTCCAGCTACATACCAGCATTTTCATGCCCCCTTTGTACTACCCCTAATTATGTTAACCAAAAATAGCAAAAGTTTGATGAAAAACTCCTGACCGGTCAGCCGGTTTCAATACAAAGTCCTTAAATAACACGCTCTTTGCAAGCTCTGCAAATGTTTTCTCCATTTATATTCCTGAGGAATATGTGTCAGAATTCCTAAAGGCTTCAGAGTATTTTGGGTTGTGCTGAAAACGATTCACAAATGACGCATCGGCTGTGAACCGGATTATGAAATTGCGAGAAAACTCTAGAAATGTTTCAATATTTCATCTCAGACCACACTATGCGAAGCGAAATTTCGCATTTGAGAATGCAGTGCTGCCATCTCAAATGACGAGAAACCACTGGGACGAATTTCCACAGCCCAGCAAATACCAATTCAAGGCAGCAGACCGGAGGCTCTTTGGTGTGTATCTAGGGTGAAAAGTCAGCACTCTTGACGTTTGAAGCGCGTGTGTGTTGCATCTGCCCTTCCTTCCTGCACCGCTGCCCTCTCATCCAGTTTATCCTGCACCACTGCCCTTCTATCCTGCCTGATAATGAACCGGTGTGTTTGCCTGTTTTATCAGCCTCTAACTATGTCACTCATTTGGCTCCTCAAACAGAAGCATGCCACTGCTGCCATAAAAACCACTATGGCATCCGGTGCAAAGGTCAGAGCAAATCATTTCGAGTGCTATGCAAATTCAACGCTAGTGTCTGTCAGAGCTTATGGGTCAATGATCTTATTAAGTATCTATGATAAAGAAAAAATGGTCGTTTAAAACATGCCATTATTGTTACAATCTGTGGTGTTTTTGTTTTGTTTTCAAGGACTTAAGGTCTGTTCACATGGGACGATTTCCGCACGCGTTTATTGCCGACGTTTAACGCCTTGTGACTAAACAAAGGGCGCCAATGTGAGTGTGCACACAGACGCACAAAACGGCAGGCGTAAAAGCGTTGGCGCGTTAAAAACTGGCTGACCAATGATATAGGTGCTTTTGTTCAAGTGCCTGTAGCTGCTGAAGTTACAGTAAAACACGACTTGGTGGCGCTCAAACACAAAACGGTCTTGCCGAGCACACATTGATACGACAAAGAAGTAGGTAGACAAAGAAGAAGTTGAGCTGCTAATACTGCTTGCCAGTTAGCAAAAAGTGTGTGAATGGTTTTTGGCAAGCACGTAAATACTGTCTCTCTTCTTTTTCTGTGTGACAAGCGAGTGTCAGAAGCTTAAAGTGCCGCAGCACTACCTTGTGTACCGGGAGCGCCATCTACTGAATTTGCACGTTCACTCTGCGCATCGCCAGTGAAAATCGCTTGGGTGTGAACACTCAAGATGCACCGAAAAACGCCTCAAAAAACACTGGCGATAAGCTCACGTGATTTTCGTCCCGGTGTGCACAGGCCTTTAGGTTGTATTCGTAATTTCATGTGTTTGCCTTCTGTTTTCTTGCATGTTCCATTTGATCAGTAGTTCATGTATATACACTGCCTGGCCAAAAAAAGTGAAGAATCATTTTCACACATGAATTGGCATCTCTGAGTCCAGACCTTAAATTCATTGAAAGTCTTTGGGATGTGCTGGAGGAGACTTTACAGAGTGCAAGATCTTGACCAAAACTTGATGCACCTGAAATGAGATATATCCAGCTGCAGCCCCGCAGCATACCAGTTTCAGAACACCAGTTTCAGAACACCAGTTTCAGAACACCAGTTTCAGAACACCATCCACAGAACCGGAATAGAGTGGCGCTGTTTTCATATGGATTTTAAAGTTACTTTTCTATTAATATCCTTGATCAAGAGAAACATGCATTTAAGCCAGTGAGATGTGAATAGAAGCATGAAGAAGAATATGTTGAGTTGTGTGGGATATGTCTGTCATGATAGCCTACATGTGGTGGTGAACGAATATTGAATCTGTTCACATCTTTCACGTTTTATCAAAGCTTTTTTTGCATTTGTCAAAAGATATTATTTGTCTTAATATTAAATAATTATTTTGTTTTCAGGGATGAAAACACTTTCATCTTTTCAAGTATTTCTGCAGAAATGCCATGATATGGGCTTAAGAGTCACAAGTTTTTGTGTTTTATTTTTTATTATGTGCTTTTTAAATTATTTTTAAACCTATTATTTTAGAAATTTTTGATATATGTCCTATTTGTTTTCTTTCAGAGAAACACATGTTTTACTTTAAGGCCTTGTATTAAATAGTTATTTTTATTTGACATTTGAAAAATAGAAATGTCTCATTCTCTATCTATTATTTTCAATCGAAATAATACAATTGAATATAGAGTCAAATGGGATACACTTTATAACATGTTACATTAGGCCTAATATATATTTAAAATAATAATAAAAAGTTGTAGTATTGTTAAAGTAACAATAAACTACAGTGTTTGTGTCCATTAACATTAAATCTCATAGGCTATTTTCTGTCAGTATTATTTGTAACAACATGAATGTGAACGAAATAATGCTAATATATCTATAGTCAAATGGGAAACACTTTACAACATGTTATACATTTGTGTTATACATTTGTTATACACGATTTCAAAACACGGCCTCATGAAGCTTCGAAGCATTATGAATCAGTGAGTCGAATCATGATTCGTATCACGTGTCAAACCGCCAAACTGCTGAAATTTGGCGATCCAAACTGCTCATTCGACTCACTGATTCATAACGCTTCGAAGCTTCATGAGGCCGTGTTTTGAAATCGTCATCACTATATAAGTCGTTATTTAGGGTTTTTTTGCGCACAAAAACTATTCTCGCAGATTCATAAAGTTATTTTAGAACCCCTGTAGTGAGATGGACTTTGTAACAACGTCTTTAGTACTTTTTAAGGGTCTTGAGAGTGAACCGTGCATTGTGCCAATGGAGGCCTTTCAGAGCCATCAGATTTCAACTAAAATATCTTCATTTGTGTTCCGAAGATGAACGGAGGTCTGACGGGTGTCGAACGACATGAGGGTAAGTAATTAATGACAGAATTTTCATTTTTGGGTGAACTAACCCTTTAAAGGGCATATTGCAGGTTAGAGACTCCAGTGAGTCAATGTTTAGAAAAATAATGTAGGAACTAGATTTTCTTTAAAATATACTTTAAAATACGCTATTAAGGCTTTTGGAGTCGTTTTTGTGAGAAAATTTTACTTCCGCATCTAAAAATGCCAAAACCGGACGTGACATAACGAGAGGGAGTGCGGAGAATCTCAGCGATAGGAAAACAATGAATCGCAATGACAGGTCGGACGCTAAGGACATTATAAATGTTTATTAATACTCATATGACAGACAACAGCCATTCAATTATGACACACAATTAGGGACAGACCAGAATTAGACAGAACAACGATTAGAGGATATAAATTGAGTTGTTGTGTGAGGAGAAACTGTGGAGAACAGCGGCAGGTGTCTCCGTGAGAGACCAGTGTTAGCTTATATAAGCTAGCTAACGATATGAACACTGCTCAGATTACAATACTGTACTGATTATCATGTCTCAGGCAATAGCAAAGCTGGTTATTGTCATCTAGTATACTTAACGTTACCAAATAACAGAAACTAATAGGCTTTGACCATCAGGAAAAGTCACACTCGTTAATATCCGTCCACACTAAACGTTATGTGATATAACGTCAGCGGGTTCTCATCATGTCGACTGATTTGGTACTTAGCAAATGTTTTAAAAACAAGACTCACGGTGCACAGTTCACGTTTTCTCCGAGCTGCATCTCTGACGGATCCGGGACCGTCACATCCCACACAGCAGTCGCGGCTTCCGGAACGCACCCGCGAAACGGACCAGTATCGGAATCCATATATCTCCCGCTGGCGGCTGAACCACAGACAGTGTTATTGTGTTTATCCTTTATTCATTAATTCTGTTATGGGTTTATTTAATGCCAATTCACCGATAGTGTGTGGATGCGTATGACGTTTGATATTTGAGTGAACTTGAATGTACATACACGGCATGAATAAAATATTTCCATTACCAGCACATAATACAGAACTTTTTTTCGAAAAAGTGTGAGACTGTATTCAGTTGTGTTAATGGACACTTTGTATTCATCAATGTAAACACGACGGCAACGAAGCATCGCGTGTGGATGTTTATTCATCCTAAGCTACACACTGGCTGCGTGACACGCGCGGCTCGAGCCACGCCGAAAGCACATGCTAGAAATAGAACCGAAGCGCATTTTCAACCGAAGCGTTTCCAGGCAAAAAAGCTGTTTGTCATTTTGACACGAATACATATTAATAAATGACATTAGTCAGGGCACTGATAAGGTAGTCAGCCCATTGACTTATAATGTCCTGATCAGTATCCTGACTACTGAACTAGGGAGCTCATTGAGACCATGATTGCGACGCACGCGTGGTCTTTGCTATGTTTAACAGGAATATAGCCCTCCCTGTACGTCACCTAGCAGCAGCAGCGCCGCATCAGACACGCTTCTGGTGTGTATAAAGACATAGAAAACACCACGCTCAAGTCACGTAGCCAGTGTGTAGCCGGCTTTACATGAGTATAACAATGTTTGACTCCATCATATCGCTGGGATGATAATCCTCCGGTCTAAAGCACTATACACACCACCGTGTGTTTCGAAGCAGATGCGCGAAGGGAAGTCCCGTTTCTTCACCTGCACGAAACGGAAACAGACAGGCTGGACACAATAATTTAACATGACAATGATAAATTGGAATAGAAAAACTACCGAAAATACACAGACTCTACTGAATACCAACCTATTCTGCACTGAGCCAACGCAGAGCTCGGCCAGCGACTCCCTCTCGTGATGTAATATGACACGATGTTGAAAAAACGCTTTTTCCAAGCGGCCAACGAAACGGCCACTTTATCTACTAAATTTGTCTTTTTAAAACATTTTAAATCCTGCATTACCTTTTCATATGGTATTTTCATACAAGGTTATATATTAATCTAAAAAAAATTTAACCTGCAATATGCCCTTTAATATATTTTTTTATAAAAACTATAGTTTTAGCCTGTTTCCATGAAGTATAAACTACTGTCTTTGTATTCATTGATTTAAGCATGATCAATAGGCTATATGTTTTAAAATGTTGATCATTGTACATTATGACATGCATATTATATGAACAGAAAAGTGACTTTATTTAAAAGTATTATTGTTAAATATTGTAGACATCGATCCGTTCAAAATCCATGTGAAAACAGCTTATATTTAACGAAAGAAAATTACATATATGGATAGCGCAACTATGACTGTTTAAGCCCCGCCGCTCACTTCCAATTTTGCTTTTATATTTAGACTTTATGCCCCCAAACAATATCAAGATTAATTTATTTTAGAAATTAATAACATGTACATGAAAAAGCCTTTATAGTCATTTTATTTTTTTGTATTCATTTATTTTTGTATAAATGAATCGATGCATAATTTAATTGACTTCTTATATATCTTGTATATTGTTCAGGGTGGATCTGAAATGTCCTGAAAGTCTGTGTTGACTATATGGATTAAAGTCCTCCTACACCCTTTAAATAAACACAATGTCAAAAACTGCTGTCACGCAAAGCCTAGTAACATGCCATTACAATCCCCTACACACCAAGCTTTCCAAAGAACAACATGTAATGCTCATTTATCTTTGGGCAAATCTCTGAAATGATATATGAAACAAAGAAAATGTGTCAGAGCCCTGCATTCTAACAGACAGCTGTGAAATAACAAACCACATTTGTTTAAGTGCACTGGCTGTTCGCCACAGGACCCCCTTGAGGATCTGAAGATGTACAGATCATAAATGACACAGTTGTGCCTTTGGGAAAACGGGTTGAGTGAGTTCTACTATGTGACGCATGGAAGGGGAGCGAGAGAGGGGATGTGCATTAACAGGGATTTAATTCCATTTCACCAACCTTAATGGGCACAACAGAGGGTTTCCTAATAAGTGCCATGGTAACCTATCCATTAAGACGAGATGAAAACGACTGCCTTTCAGAAGACAGTACAAAATGTAACTGTAAATGCGGGTGCATTACAATATAAGACAGAGAGGTAAGCAGTCTAGGATATCAATATTAGGAGGGCTCAATGTAGCCTGGCTCCGCCCTCCTACGTACTTCTGCTCAATTTTCCTTCAATACTCCGTCTGGGATTGCAGTATATTCTCTGGTTTTCTCCGGTCAAATTTTAACCGGTCCAATCAGCGAACAGAGGGAGTGGCTGAGAACGATGTCGTTGATGTTGTGCGCTGGTTTGAGATGACATACGTCACGACAAAACGTTAGCGATTGGTTATGGCAGATCCAATTGTTTCAAACTTCAACAGAGTGCCCGCATTCAGGGAAGTTAACACTTGTCAATGGAGAGTGGCCAGACTCTCTGTACAAATTAAATGTTGGAGAGTCTGGTAGGACCAGCCTAGGCTCAATAAGGGTATGATTTAAAAAATAAATTACATATTGTTTATATACTATGATAGGCATGAACAATACAGTAGGCCTAGGTTCTACACTACCTATCAAGTCAATCCCTGAATATTGAATTTATTTTTTAATCATTTTAAATAACCGTCTAATATATTACTGCAATCTAGACTGTCAATATGTGGGTGAAATATATATATATATATATATATATAAAAAATTTCAATGTAATGCTTTAAACACTATTATTTTTTTAACTACATTTTTACAGTAAAATTAACTTTAAAGAATACCTAAATTTCTTAATTTCATTCATGGAGATGAAATGGAAAATGTGTCATGCTTTAGAGGAGGATTTCTGTCACCTGGTGGAAAACAAACACTTAACATGAAAATGACATGAAATGACCACTATAACCAGTAGATGGCAGCACTATTATTGTTTATAAATTGCTTAAAGCAGCACTAGGTAACTTTTCAACCTTTATAATATATTTTCAAACCTCTTGTGATGATACATCGACTTACAATAGGTTGAATGACACGTCTGCCATAGCCTGACGGGGTCTGTATCGTTTTTAATCGTACTTTTAAACTTCCAGTTTCGGGTAGTAACCCGAGAAAAAAAAGAACTACAAAATTCGACTGCTTTACGGCATATATACGTCACTTCCACCACCACCCCCACTTCCTTAAATTCGGACGTGCGAGCCAAACTATCATTTGGATGCCATCGAGCACATCCAGAGGAAATGCTGTCTGCATCGAGCTCGCAGCATCCTCAAGGACTCCTCTCACCCAGCCCACAGACTGTTTTCTCTCCTGCCCTCCGGCAGGCGTTTCAGGATCCACCGGACCAGGACCAGCAGACGAAAGAACAGTTTTTTCCCCAGAGCTGTCTCTTTACTGAACTCAAACCCCCGTTGATCCACTCCCCTCATATACTGATAACTCTCCTACCTCACATCCGCCTTCACTTTGTTATTTGCACTACCGACTGTTTATTACAGTAACAACTGTTTACTTATGCATTTTGCACTACCACACCGTAACTGTATTATGCTCATTTGCACTGCCGACTGTATTTATAGTACCAATGTTTACATTTGTATTTTGCACCGTACTTCTAACTGTAATATGCAATCACTTTCCACTGCACTTTTACACTTTTTTTTCGGATAGCTTCTGTCCATAATTTATTGCACTACCTTAATCCACTGCCATATTCCTCATTTTAGCCTAACATATCATTGTATACCTCTATCTGTAAAATTCTGTTTATAGTAATAGCCATCTGTATATTATATTATATTCATAGTACATATCCACATGTAATTTCTGTTTATAGTAATAACCATCTGTATATTATTCACTGTACATATTCACCTGTAAATTCTGTTTATAGTAATAACCATCTCTCTATTTATAGATATATTTATATATATTCAGTACATATCCATGTCCTGCACTTATGCAAACGTTGTATATCCTGCACTTGCTGCTATTGCACTTCTGGTTAGACCTAAACTGCATTTCGTTGCCTTGTACTTGTGTAATGACAATAAAGTTGAATCTAATCTAATCTAATTTGTTTGCCGAATGTTATAGTCATGGCCGAAGCAGCACAGAAAAATAAGAAAGCAAAGGTTTTGTCGGAGGAAAGCAAAAAGAGGAAACAAGAAAGTGATGGGATTAAAGGCAGGACGAGGATCAACATTGGGCCAGCGTTTGCTCGTTGGCGTAAGCTGAAGGAGGAGGGGCTACATTCTTACAAGTAAATACATAAGACGTACAAAATCATATTTTAGGATACCTAACATGTCTGTGATATTGGTTTATTTGTCTTGCCTCAAGCTATAATGCAAATCGATTTTTCAAATTTGCAGATTAATCTAGGGTAGCTTGATATTATAATATTGACGATATATGGTTATTACCTACCACTTAAACATTGAATTGAAGTATCATATAGATTCTGTAAAACGGTAACCAATAGACTAGGCTACTATAATGACGCTGGCTTGTAAACGTGAGCATCGCGATCATTTGGCGTTTGAAAAAAATAAAACCCATGAAATGATATTCATATGACATGCTGAAACATATGCCACTGTACCTCGGATGAAGACATTTCACATGCGACGCAAGCAGAACACCTGCATGTGAACTCCTGCAGTGTTCAGGGCTATCATAGTTGTCATGTCAACAAATGCACGTGCGATGCATCCACTGATGTAGAATGACAGTTTACGACAGTAGTAGAGGACAATACTGTTTCCCAACTGTAGGGGGACCCAGAGAGCAAAAACTACCTAGTGCTGCTTTAACATTATTTGTACACTGGGGCTGGGTAGAAATTTAGGGGGGCTATAGCCATTGACGGAATCTTTCGTCATTTAGGAGACAACACTTTAACGTTTTAACTGTTATACGGTAGGCACTATTAAACATCTTCTGAAATAGTACAGAATCTCCTGATCAAAACATCAAAAACAGAAAAGACACAGAAACAAGCAATATCATATGTAAGCAGATATATATGTAAAATAACGTATTCAACGTATATTCAACAGCATTCAAGTGTTGATAAAAAGGTGATAAAAAGAATGCATCAATCTAGAATAAAACTTTTGTTGTTGTCTAAAAGCAGGAGGTCTGTTCTTTCTTTTGATATATTGCATGTTCAAATATTCATACAACAAAATATTCTGGAGAAAATTGTGAAAATTATCAAAAAGGCTAGCAGTGGCTGGCCACCTTTTAAAAAAAACGCTGGTGGGGAAAGAGTAAAGTAAAGAGATTTATGTATTCATGTTTTATTGTATAGTTATGAGTTATGGCAGATGTATATGAGATGGAAATATATTTATTTTATTTATTTATATTGCTATGTATGTTTATTTTTTATGTTTTATATGGTGTGTTGCTATGATTTATGTGATGCAGTGGCTGTATTTTGAGCCCAAAACCAATTTCCCTCTGGAACAATAAAGTACACTTTATCCTTGAATAAAGATTAAAGACTTAATAAATACCTTTTTTTGTTGTAAGTGTTTGGAGGCAATTTCTAAAAAAGTAAAAAAGTATAAATCCAACACAACTTTTTCAGTGCAGTACACAACAGAGCACAACAATATTCTCTAATTAATATTCCTTGTTTTGAATTTAATAACATTCATGGTTTTTATCTGTTATAATTTATTAATGAATCTTATACCAAATATTAAGACCTTTTACGCAAAATGTAATTAAAAAAGGATGTCGAAATGACCATTTTATTTCCAAGATGCAATTTTGTAATAATATTACCTGCATTGCGACACTCACAATGGCAACAGTGCAATGCAGTTAAAGATAATCATCTAGTGCATGTTTACATGAAAACAATATAAAAAAACAACCAACAACAAAAAACGTAATAGAATGCAAAAGCCTGTTTTGTGTAAACTGGCCATACCTCTGTCAATAAAGATAAGATTTCTTAAAACGAAATAACTTATGTTCCACTTGAGTGAACCGCAACCAGCTGACAGTGACTGAGAGCAAATACAGGCACATGTACGGCATGCTAATAAAAACAATGACTTCCAATGTTCACGCTGATATACAGTATGTTTTTGGATCTTATTTTTGGATGGACGGTAAAATGTAGACAGCAGCTCAGAAGCAGAGCAGATGGCTGACAAATGTCCTGGCTGGAAGCAACGTTCTACATAATTTGATAATCCTCTGTGCTGTTACTCTGTTTTATAGCTCAGAGAGACTGTTCAAGCTTGTTGTAGGAGGATGGTAGCTGTAACAAAATTGAGTCAGACTGAGAAAACAAGAAAGAAGGGAAGAAAAGACAAAGAAACAGTGAACATTTGGGAAGATGTTGAAGAATCCAGATCTGAAGACAATCCGGATGTGAAACTATTTCACCTATAGCTCTTATTTTGCTAGTGAAGTAAAAACATACATTTCAATTAACGCAGCTAAATATTTTATCATAAACGGGACTACATGGGGATTTGCATTGAACTTAAATAACACAGCATGCGCAATCTCACTTTTGAACGATAGAATAACTCCTTTCCTTTGCCAGTAATGACTCTCTTATCACTGAAAGGCTGTAATCTTAAAAGGCTTCCTGTGAAGTTGTCTTGTGTGCAGCACTCTGGCATTTAATCCATATTTAAAGCATCCAAATTTATACTTTGACTCGTAATTGCTTGAGTGTTTGGTGATGACTGCAGTATTCAGCCATCACAGGTTTATTTACATGGAAGTATTCGAGAGAAATGTGGCTTTGGAAAGTCAAATAACATCATGCCCTAGAGTCATGGTTTAGTTAGCACATATGCTCTGACACACTGAACCTTGATGCTTTTTTTGTTTGTTTGTTTTTGGGTGATAAAAGCTCATGATATTTCCTGATTACATTCCCCGCCATTTCAAAGTGGCAAAAAGGCCAAAAAACTTCATACAGGCTCTGTTTCAAAACCAAGTTAGCTGCCTACATAGGTAGCATTGCAATGTATCACAAGGGTCTGCGCCAAATTACGCTGCCTTCAAAGCTATCTTGTTCTATGACGCAGCTAGTATCTTTCGTGGTGTAGGCAGCCCCATAAAGCACAATGTTGTTGGAGAATGCATGCACACTGTCTACAAATATGCTTAAATATCCAATAATTATCAATAAAAAAGGTTTAATCTCATTTAGAATGACTATTTTTAATCAAGTATTGGTATTTTTATGCATTTGAGTATTGCAGTGTTGCGTTAGCTTAGCAACATGCTAATTCCAAAGTAGTAAAATCATTTGTAGTTTAAGTCATATGACACCTACACTAAAAAAAGCTTGTTGGTCTAACTTGAGGTTGGAATACATGACGTTTGCACTGATTTTTGCATTCTATATACAGTCTTGTGCAAAAGTTTACACACCCCTTACAGAATCTGGAAATAAGAGGGATCATACAAAATGCATGTTATTTTTTATTGATAAAAATAAGAATGAATAAGATATGATTGACAATGAGGACAATTGAGGGACTCAAACACTTTTTAAAAAAGGTTGAAACATTCATTGATGCTCCAGAAGGAAACACGACGCATTAAGAGCCGGGGTTAAAAGGGGAGTGAAAACTTTTGCACAAGATGAAGATTTTTTATTTTCACCTTGTAAATAAAACTGCACTTGGGTTCACTTCAACTTGCCTCCAGTGGACCTTAACGTTACATTACTTTGATCTTCAAATTCAAAAAGTTTTCACCCCCGGCTCTTAATGCATCGTGTTTCCTTCTGGAGCATCTGTGAATGTTTCAACCTTTTTTTAATAGTCCCTCAATTGTCCTCAGTGTGAAAAGATGATTCAGGATTTTTCTGAAGAACATTGGGCAGTTTAACTGATCAGGACAAACAAGGGACTCTTGAACAACCATCACAAAACAAAAAAGTATCATCCAGTGTATCAATTGTTGCGGAAAGTCTGCAGATTTCACAAAAAAAAATGCGTAGTGTATGATGGGCGTAGACTCCATTTTTTAGCTTCATACTATGATTCCACCCAGTCAGAGGATATCAAAACTGGTTTGATATTTTGAGCCAATTTTAGAACACATAACGTATATGACGCATTGCTACTAAAACTGAAGCTATCCTCTATCTACCAGTGTTGCAATAAAATACAATACAAATACAATTAATTCACTCATATCCACTGTTGAGGCAAAGTCACGCAAGTTTTTTTGTTGCACATCGAGGAATTTATTCGTTAAATGTGTATCCATCGCATTGTATGCGCATGTCTTCTTATCGGATAAAAAATGTATCCGCCTCAAATGAGCGCATGCGTTTTTTATGCACATATTTAGAATTTATGGGCATTTTGGTGTTTAAATCCAGCGTTTTTATGCAATATCTAGATATTGAGAACAACATGCAACCTAGCTTTAAAAAATGCAGCCATTAGTAACCCTGCCACAAACGATCGCTGATAGCACACAATGCATACAATGAGATTTAAAAGCCTTTAATGCTAATCCATACATATGTGATTTATCTTAGATGAAAACCACTATGTTCAAAGTGAGAGAGAATATGATGCATCAGAGGAAGATAAGATGATCAGAGATGCATTAGAAGAAGGGAGACAGATGGCATCAAATACTACATTTTACATTACAGTATGCCATGTGATACTGTAAACAGATTTCCATTGTAGAGACAGCCACATTACTGTAACCTTATAAAGGTCAACTACAGTATAGATTCAGTCTTATGGTACACTGAGAACATTGTTCAAGCACAACCTCATGGCCGTGTCATAACTTCATCACACCTATTGATAACACACTGGATAGATACTATTAATACTTACTTTAGCTGGATGTACAGCCAAAACAATCTCTCTTCCATTAATTTCTTATTATCACTGTAAAGCTGCTTTGAAACAATCTATATTGTGAAAAGCGCTATATAAATTAAGGTGACTTGGCTTGACTATTACAAACATTATGAATTCAATTACATAAATTAAGTAATACAAATCTAAGTTTTCTAATGTGGCATCTGTATTACTGTAATTAATTCAGCAACAAGGATGATTTGAAATGCGTCTTGCATTTTTTGCTATTGAAAGAACTGATTTTTAAACTAAATTGAAAGAAGATCATACTGTAGTGTTTTGGTGATTAAACCAAATGTTCTCATTACATATCACAAGAAATTTTGATTATGTAGAATGAAAATATATACAACTAGAATGAAAGCATGAAATCAGGTTTTGAGAGAAGGACTAGCTGTGTTACAAGTGTGATCAGTTTGGAGTTTTGTACTAAGAGTTTTGAAAATGAAAACCTTACTTGTGAAAATAGCACCAATGCAAATAAAAAAAAAACTGTAATAGCGAAACTAACATGCAGTGAGGCGAGAAAGGAAAGGCTCAAACTGAAAATAACTGTGACACACCCAAAGTCTACATGCTCTACTTTTCAGCAAAATGAATCACAAAAATCAACATAACAGAGACATGCCATGGCCTGTTGCATGAATCCAGTTTGAGTTGCTACCCAGGTAAGTTTAGGGTTAGTTTGACCAAACTCTGTCTTTTCGGGCTCAAGAAGGTGGATTGTTTTTTTTTTATATTTAGGTTTCATCGCCATGATAATTTACGCTACATGGTTAACCTGCTCCAGAGATTTAGAGATTGCAGACCAAAACTGGACCAATCAGCTGTGAGTACAGTGACACGCTGATACTATAAAGCCACTCCCCCTGTATCTCTCACTTCAAATTAAAACAGTTTAGCAGAAGCAGTGTTTAATTTCATGATATTTCTCAGAATAATATCTTAATCTTCAGCAGAGAAATGAATTGTTTCTGCTCTCTCGCGAGAAGTGAATCAAACTGACACTCTCCATGTTCCGTGTGACTGGCTGTTTGCCGCACGTCACACTTTCAGGTGCACGTTCTCCAGAGTTAGTGGCAAACTCTGGATTAACAGAGAACGTTCCGAGCGTTGTAAGCCTGTTGAACCTGATCTAAACCAGATTGGATTTATATGGATTTGTCAACTCTAAACCTACTCGGAAATAGCTGGGAACTAGAAATCCACTGCCCAATTTTAGTCAATGCAACAAAAATGATTAAAGGGTTAGTTCACCCAAAAATGAAAATTCTGTCATTAATTACTCACCCTCATGTCGTTCGAAACCCGTAAGACCTCCGTTCATATTCGGAACACAAATGAAGATATTTTAGTTGAAAGCTGATGGCTGAGAAAGGCTTCAGATAGGCCTTCATTGGCATTCAGTACATTTACACTCCCAAGACGCATAAAAGGCACTTAAAACGTTGTTACAAAGTCCATCTCACCACAGTGGCTCTACAATAATTTTACGATGCAACGGCAATAGTTTTTGTGCGCAAAAAAAATCAAAATAACACCTTTATTCAACCTCTTCTTGTCTTCCGTGTGTGCCTCCACGACGCATGCGTGAGAATATGACGTAGCGCCAGCGTTCGGGAATCCATGAAATGCACACTTTAACCCCATTTTGAGAACTACGCCGAGACCTAAAGCACGATCAATGTCGAATCCAACAGCTTAGACACGCGCGTCTTCCTCTGCTTGTAAACAAATCGCTTCTGGGTCATGTGTCCGAACGCCGGATCTGTGTCATATTCTCGCGCATGCGTCGTGGAGGCACACACGGAAGACAAGAACAAGTTGGATAAAGGTGTTATTTTGATTTTTTTTTGCGCACAAAAACTATTGTCGCCGCATCGTAAAATTATTGTAGAGTCACTGTGGTGAGATGGACTTTGTAACAACGTTTTAAGTGCCTTTTATGGGTCTTGGGAGTGTAAATGTACTGAATGCCAATGGAGGCCTATCTGAAGCCTTTCTCAGCCATCAGCTTTCAACAAAAATATCTTCATTTGTGTTCCGAATATGAACGGAGGTCTTACGGGTGTCGAACGACATGAGGGTGAGTAATTAATGACAGAATTTTCATTTTTGGGTGAACTAACCCTTTAATGCAACACAAATGGATTAAGTTGACTTAACATTTTAAAATTCTGCCTCTTTAATTTGACGTTTTTCAATAAGTAAAAAAAAAAAAAGCACAATGTAATATTTTTGGCTTAAAATATCCCAAAACCACTAGAACAGTGTTATATATATTTTTGAATTGTGTACTTGCATTATCCTAAATGTTTCCAAGAATGTTTAAATCCAGAGAAATAAACAATTTTATCCAGGACACGGACTGTGTCCGTGCGTCGCCTATCAATGACATCATACTCGCGTTATCCTGGATTTCAGGTTTTATTTAGTAGAAACCATGAAAGCATCAAAAATGCTTTTAACGCTTTTTAATGACAGATGGGCAAATGTTTGGATACATTCATTGACAGAAAATGTACTCGGTTACTTAACGTAACCTTGGTTCCCTGAGATAAGGGAAGGAGTTCTGCGTCGAAGACACTATGGGAATTCTCCTATTCGAGAATAGGAGAATTCCCATAGCATCTTCGACGCAGTACGAACTGACCATTCTAAAGAGAACAAATGATTGTTATATAGCTCAACACAGTTAGTCTTATTGATCTAGCTTACTGCAGTGTACAACAAGTGTCTCATAATAGCTGCCGAGTGAGAGTAGCATTAGCCTATAACATAACTTTCAGCACACTCAAATGTATCTAATATGATAAAACAGCTGCATTAGGGAAGCGCGGGGCACACCCTAAGTCGGGGTTAGTTGTAACACACATGGTTTAACACTTTCATGTCAGGACAACGAAACTTAGTGTATTTACTCGTTGCCATATCAAAGTTATTTCAAGAAAAAATTGCGCCAAAATTAAAATATCTTTGGAAGATATCACTGAACATTTATTTAACCATAGCAAAAGTTAATTTCTTTCTTAAGTTTATTTTTCAACTCTGTTTTTTGTGTTTATTTAAAATAAGACAAATCTGATATTATTGTAATCTTATATCTGTTATTTAACAGTTGAGATCGTTCTTCAATGCTGATGTAACCAGCAGAAGACACGAGCCACAAGTTAAATCCCAGTTGCGGAGGTGGGGTGTATTGTAACACAGCGTTACAATGAGCCCCTATTAGAACTACGCTATTAAATTCTATACTTTTATGAATTCTTTTGAGAAAATCATGAGAAAAGAGTGAATAAAGTTCAGAAATGTTTGATTATTATTATGTTTTTAACTATGCTGTATAGCTGTGTTTAGCGATGTGTTTGTTGTCAAACTCAATTTTTTAAAATATTTTTAATGATAAAAAAATGCCATTATTTTATTTGAAAAAGTTCATAATTATATTTTATTGACAAAATATTTGAGTTTGTCTTGGATATTTTTTTGATTATATCAGGTAGCATTTTAAGCTGTCATTTGGTCATGTTGCATTGAGCCCCTCACATGTTACAATGTACCCCACCTATAGGGGCATGTTGTCACATTTCACTTCCATTCTTTCGGGGTAAATCAACAAACAAGTATACACTGTATTAATGAAACAAAACCACATAATTGTACTAGACCTGTGCAATTAATATGGGAAAAATAAGTACTCTGAACCCCATGTGGATGTACACAAACTGAGAAAGTCAAGCCCCGCTCTCCCCTACCCCACATATGTATAAGCGGAAAAAGCAGAAGCAGTCATCTGCGCCATAATAAAAGCTCCACTGCTCTCGAGCCGTGTGTCGCGCTTGTCTCTCATTACAATCGTTCCAACTGCCTCGTTCTGCTCCAATGGCTTCATACTACAGTTACAGTAATCTTTTCCAGAAAACAACTCCCATGATTCCACGAAATCAAGGCGTCGTCAAGCTACGCCTTTGTCTTGAATAAGTGACCTCTATAGTGGCAAAAATTATATATTGTACCTTTAATGAGCAAATGGCTAAAATCTTTTTTTGTGTGTATATAAAGTATACTATAATCACTTAAGTCACTTATGCAGTTACATTTCAGTTAGGATACTCTCTTAGAAGGAACAGAGCCACAGATCACAAAATTGAGCAAAATTCTAAACTTGTGCTCACTGCTAAGATTAAACAAACCACATACTGTCATAATCAAATCTGCTTTGAAACTAACCCTGGCCCTTCCTGTGTAATTCTCCCACAATTCAGTCACACAATCAAGATATCAGTTAAGAGTATTCTGGTCCTTACCAGAGGACAAGAGTCCAGATTGATTTTCTTTCTGTCTTAATTCCTCCCCACAGTGTTAAGGGCAAATGAAGTTCTTCCATTTAGCTGCAGGCGACTGCTGCCATGTCACAGCTTGAGCCAGGCAGTCTGTTGTGAATTTTTTTTCAGCTTCATTTTGTTTATGGCATTATAATCTCACATAGTCTCATGTGACAGCATTCGCTTTAAAGAACCCATTTAAAGCACTATTGTGTACAACGTAACAACGTTTATCAAACATATTGTTGCAGGTGTAAAAGCAGATTGTTTGAGTCACGTTTGAAGTCATTGTAAATATATGCACTCCTGTGACTGCATAATATAAACCCTATATTAATGTACTAAATATGCTTTATCGCCTGGCAGTTGTAAACAGTTTGTTGATAATCAGCATGCAGGCTACAACTTTTAACAATATTTAACTGTGAAATTACATATATTTTGTTCATTATAATATAGCTATCAATTCAGACTTGTAAAACATAATTTTTTACAGTATTTTACAGTAAAATTATCTATCTATCTATCTATCTATCTATCTATCTATCTATCTATCTATCTATCTATCTATCTATCTATCTATCTATCTATCTATCTATCTATCTATCTATCTATCTATCTATCTATCTATCTATCTATCTATCTATCTATCTATCTATCTATCAAGATTATATCTATACAATAAAATAAAATATAAAATTTAATTATACAAATGAATGTACTTTATAATGTACAGTATACAGAAATTATGGAAAAATATATGTAAAAATGTAATTATGTAGATGTAAAAACAAGAAAAAGAAAGAGCATGAACAAATCAACCTATATATATATATATATATATATATATATATATATATATATATATATATATATATATATATATATATATATATATATATATATAGAGAGAGAGAGAGAGAGAGAGAGAGAGAGAGAGAGAGAGAGAGAGAGAGAGAGAGAAAGAGAGCAATATATTCTAATTTGTTACACTGTTTATTTAAGATTAATATTTTCTTCTCTTATTTTGATATTTTAATATTGTATTATTATGTATGGCAATATTGTATTATTTACATTCAAAACAATAAAGCAATTTTGAATTTAAATATATATACACACACACACACACACACACACACACACACACACACACACACACACACACACACACACACACACACACACACACACACACACACACACACACACACACACACACACACACACACACACACACACACACACACACACACACACACACACACACACACACACACACACACACACACACACACAATATCTCAGCGGATAACCACTATGGTACTAATATTTTGTGCATCTCTACAGTAAAACATATTATTTTTTTACATTTCCCTGAATGTCATATAAGCGCCACCATGACCCCAATGGAAAAAAAATCTGATAAATGTATTGGCAAGTTGTCATGAACAAATAGGAAATGTGTCTGCTTGAGTGCTTGCTGGAAAATGGACCTACCAAAGATAACAAAATGATCCCCATTGGAATGGGTTGGTAGCTAATGTGCCTTAGCAAGGCCCCTCATTTCAGCTAATTCATGCTTCAGTGGCACCTCTGCAATATGGAGCCACATCCACCGTCAAGGATGGAGACACTGCAGTCGGCTTTAAAATCTTTTTCACTTGCAGACGTATGTTAATGACTAGATATTAGCTTCCTGGAAAGTCTTCTTTGCGGTGATTCATCTGAGTAATAAGTACCTTAAGCTGGATACTGTCTCAGTAAAAGTATGGGCCTATTTCTCTAATGTGCAGAGTTACAAGGCAAACAGAAAGTGTGTGCGCAGTCCCCGCTGAGAGATCTCAGTGTGCTTCCTTCATAGTATTGGCACACAACAAGGCTCTCGGCAGGCGGTGTGGACATCCTCCTTCTCACTTTCTCTATCTCTTACTTGGAAAAAGGGAAAAAAAATCTTATTTTTGGCCATTTTTTTCTTTATTCATTCAGCAGGGGACAGCATCATGAAGTAACAAGAGCCAGACTTGAACTTGCGTCACCCGAATGCGCTCCATGACTCTGTTTACATCTGGTAGTAACATCCTTCTCAAAGTCACTTGTGATTGAATTACAAGTGGTAGATTTCTAAATGTGTAGCGACATCACTTGTGCACGGTTGAAAATCGACAAAGACATTTGCTTTCTTGTTCCAACCCCCTTTTCCTTACCCAAAAGGCAATTCGTGATTTCTAAAGGCCCTGACACACTATAAGGTCGGCTGCTGAGTTTTTGCAGTGTGTTCCACACGTTGCCACTAGTTGGACCCCATTGGGGGTATTCTGGTCGATTGAGCATATTGAATTGGCATCCGTCTGTGAGAGAGATCACTCTGATTGGCTGTTTAGCTTAGCAAACGTGTCAGTACACGAGACTAAAAGCAGAAGTGATGAAAGTGAGCAAAGACCCCAAGACACACAGACAGAAGGCTGTTCTAATTTTAGTAGTCTGTAGTCCTTTTGGTGTGTTCAAGCGCAGCCGGCGACACAGTCCGCTTTCATCGCCACTAGTTCTTCTATGACGGCTTGGTGTGTAACGGCCTTAAAGGCCCCCTGAAATCAAAATTTAAAGGGGTCATGAACTGACTTTTTAATTTTTTTATTCTGTTGTACGTTTGTGTAGTTTTTACGTTCACAAACATCATAATGAACAAGTAATAGGCTATTTTCTACCCTGGTTTTGAACCTAGCTCCTGAAATGCTTGGTTTTTATGGGAGTTCCGCATTGAAGACGTGGAAATAAACGCCCACTGCTATGACTGGATACCAGTTTTGCATATTATAAGGAGTTTCGTCTCCCCCATTAGTACATTAGTGCAACTGTCCAAACAAATGAACAGACGAGAAAACTATTTAAAATGGTGTCTTAATAATATATATATATATATATATATATATATATATATATATATATATATATATATATATATATATATATATATATATATATATATATATATATATATATATATATATATATATATATATATATATATATATATATATGGCTCTTTTATTAATTGACAAGGTAATAACAGTAAACATGATCATACATCATCCAGAGCAGCCCAACTGATCCTTGTGGCAGAGTGATAAGGTTTATAGACCTCTCTCAAATACTCAAATAAGTATGGTAGGTTGGTGCACTTTCCATATCAGGTGGTACAACTACAGTATATACATACAACTTTTAGTTTGGTCGTACCGCCTGACACAAAAATGTGTCAATTTAAACACAGCTGAAACTTGTTTAAACACATTGTTCATCTCTCAAAAATATACATTACACCAGTTTTGACCCATACCTGAAGAACATCAAGTCATGTCAAGTTTTAAATAGCATTTTATACAATATATTAATTTTAAGCAAGCCGCTTTACAGTATTAAACATGTCTGTCCCTTTCAGTTAGAATTATAACTTCTTTTTCTACTAAAAAGCAACTCTCCAGTGTGTTTTTTTCCTCTTCTTGTGGACCTCGATGGACTGAACAGAAGAAATGAACCTGAGAAGATTTCCACATTAAAGAAGGCGGAGCCTCAGAGCCACACCTTTACACAATCGCCATGGACCAATGAAGGAAAGTTTACTTGGCAAGCTGTTTCGAACACTTAAACAAACCCAAAACTAACTTTGTTTTGGCCTTTTTGAACAAAATGACATCACACCAGTTCGATTTCGCTAAGTACACTCACCTAAAGGATTGACACCATACTAATACTGTGTTTGACCCCCTTTCGCCTTCAGAACTGCCTTAATTCTACGTGGCATTGATTCAACAAGGTGCTGAAAGCATTCTTTAGAAATGTTGGCCCATATTGATAGGATAGCATCTTGCAGTTGATGGAGATTTGTGGGATGCACATCCAGGGCACGAAGCTCCCGTTCCACCACATCCCAAAGATGCTCTATTGGGTTGAGATCTGGTGACTGTGGGGGCCATTTTAGTACAGTGAACTCATTGTCATGCTCAAGAAACCAATTTGAAATGATTCAAGCTTTGTGACATGGTGCATTATCCTGCTGGAAGTAGCCATCAGAGGATGGGGACATGGTCAGAAACAATGCTCAGGTAGGCCGTGGCATTTAAACGATGCCCAATTGGCACTAAGGGGCCTAAAGTTTGCCAAGAAAACATCCCCCACACCATTACACCATCACCACCAGCCTGCACAGTGGTAACAAGGCATGATGGGTCCATATTCTCATTCTGTTTACGCCAAATTCTGACTCTACCATCTGAATGCCTCAACAGAAATTGAGACTCATCAGACCAGGCAACATTTTTCCAGTCTTCAACTGTCCAATTTTGGTGAGCTTGTGCAAATTGTAGCCTCTTTTTCCTATTTGTAGTGGAGATGAGTGGTACCCGGTGGGGTCTTCTGCTGTTGTAGCCCATCCGCTTCAAGGTTGTGCGTGTTGTGGCTTCACAAATGCTTTGCTGCATACCTCGGTTGTAACGAGTGGTTATTTCAGTCAAAGTTGCTCTTCTATCAGCTTGAATCAGTCGGCCCATTCTCCTCTGACCTCTAGCATCAACAAGGCATTATCGCCCACAGGACTGCCGCATACTGGATGTTTTTCCCTTTTCACACCATTCTTTGTAAACCCTAGAAATGGTTGTGTGTGAAAATCCCAGTAACTGAGCAGATTGTGAAATACTCAGACCGGCCTGTCTGGCACCAACAACCATGCCACGCTCAAAATAGCTTAAATCACCTTTCTTTCCAATTCTGACATTCAGTTTGGAGTTCAGGAGATTGTCTTGACCCGGAAAACACCCCTAAATGCATTGAAGCAACTGCCATGTGATTGGTTGATTAGATAATTGCATTAATGAGAAATTGGACAGGTGTTCCTAATAATCCTTTAGGCGAGTGTATATCAATGTCACATGTATTGCTTGAGTTCTTGTCCCTTTTGGTTTGACCCAGTTGATGTTGATATTGTAAGCTAGTGTGTTACTCTGTTCATTAAATCTCCTTTTGCTTTATTTTCCTCTCGTCTTCTGGATTATATACACAGCAAGTTTGACAATCTAGACCTTAAAGGAGTAGTTCCCTTTAAAATGAAAATAACCCCATGATTTACTCACCCTCAAGCCACCATAAGTGTATATGACTTTCTGATGAACACAGAGTTATATTAATAAATATCCTGACGCTTCCAAGCTTTATGATTGCAGTGACGGGGTCCATTGAGTTTGAAGCTCAAAAAAAGCACATCCATCCATCATAAAAGTAATCCACATGGCTCCGCGGGGTTAATAAAGGCCTTCTGAAGCAAATCGATGGGGTTGTTTAAGAAAAATATCCATACTCACAACGTTATAAAGTAAAATATCTAGCTTTCAGCAGACCGCCTTCCATATTCAATCTACGAAAAAAGCGTAACTGCCGCGAAGTATCACTAGAACATAGCGTAAGCGTTTTGAACTGCGATAGGCGCAAGCCACAAGTCCTCAATGGCAGCTCTCTTTCTCTCTTTTCTTTTGTGAATTTACACTTTCACTCTCTGGTAACATTCTTCAATCATGCTGGGTATAATTAACTGTATGTTTCATCATCTTATACCTTATATCTATTTGAAACCAGTTCAAGTGTAATACTGTTATTAAACCCTTTCAACTATAAATGATGTGCTACTGTGAGTTTTGATTCAGTATCAACAAGTATCGGTGTGTTTTGATAGAAAGGAAGTGTACAATTACACCCTCATTGGTAATGTTTCTTTAGTCAATCGGCAATCCTGCAACCTGAACCACTGTAGTGAGGTCACCTTTACAATTCTTGTCATCGAAAAAAAATATTAAAAAGGAAAGAAAGAAACTGAAGCTTAACCTCAAGGCCATGGGTCCTCAGTTCTCTGATTCACTAAATGTGAAAATAAAACCTCGGATAACGTGAGAGTAATTTAAAAGGCAAATATCTCCCTTCATTTAACGTCTTCCGACACGTAATCCTCAGCAGATGTGCTTCATTGAACATAATCAAATAAATATGTAATTGAACAGGGATGAACTGCCTGACTGCTGCCCATCGCATGGGAGCTGTTATATTTTGAGAATTTGAATTGAATGCATTAATATATTCATACTACAATCACTGGAAAATTACTCAAATTCATTTAAAAGAGCAGAAAGTTTAGCATAGTCAAGTTAGTCCTTACTGGTTGAGGTCAAAACAAAAATGTCAGCAGCTGCTATTGAGATTAATGGGAATGCTAATTAAAGATATAGGGAACCTCCTGGATGCTAACGGATAGCTTTCTCCAGATCATATACTCGTTTGTGATTTTAACAGCACTTTGTTCAGGTATTAGGCGTCCTTGATGCTAATGTTAGCTTCTTATAGATATTTTAGTCCTTGTCGTTCATAATAGACACATTTCTCTAGTTATTATAGATCCCCTTGATACATTAGCTTTCTATGAGTTTTAAAGACATAATATTTTTCTACAGCCATTTGATTCTAACAGATAACTTTTTTCAGGTAGGTTATAGACCTCATTGATGCTAACATTAGCTTTCTCTTCAAGAAAGAGTTATACACCTCCCCAATGCTAACCGTTAGCTTGTGGCTTTGAGGTTTAACACACCACCATGATGGAACTAATAGCTTTTTTCAGGTATTATAGACCTCCTTAATGCTATAATGTTATCTTTCTACGAGAACAGACATCCTTGATGGAAACATTAGCTTCCCTTGTGTAGCCTATTTCATAATAACTAGGCCTAATTAGCTTTCTTGAGTTATTCTCCAGGAACTTTTTCCAGGTATGATACACATTTTTGATGCAAATGGATAGCTTTTCCAATGTAGGCCTATAATAAACATCACTGATGCTAACATTAGCTTTCTATGAGTATATAGACATATTTGATGCAAACAATATTTTTTCCACAGGCATTTGAAACTAACAGATAACTTTTTCCGGTATTATAGACTTTATTGATGCTAACGTTAGCTTTCTCTGGTATTTGATTTTAACAAAGGAACGTTATACACCTCCTCGATGCGAACGGGTAGCTTTCTCCAAATAATATGCACAATCTTGATGTTTACCGCACTTTCTTCAGGTATTACAGGCCTCTTTGATGCTAATGTTAGCTTCTAAAAGATAGTCCTCGTCAATCATAATAGACACATTTCTTAAGGTAATATTATAGATCTCATTGATGCTAACATTAGCTTTATATGAGTATTGTAGACGTATTTGATGCTAACAATTTGGCATTTGTTACTAACAGATAACTTCAGGTATAAAGACCTTATTGATGAGCTTTCTCTTCATGAAGTGTTATACACCTCCTCAATGCTAACCTATAGCTTTCTTGAGGTTTAATACACCACCATAATGCTGCTAAATGACAGCTTTTTTACGTGTATCAAAGACTTATGCTAATTTTATATTTATATGAGAATACACATCCTTGCTGCATACATTAGCTGATCAGGTAGCCTATTTGATGATAACTAATTACTGTAGCTTTCTTGAGGAATACTAGGCCTATTACTTGATAATAGATAACTTTCTCCCGGTATCACACAGATTTTTGATGCAAATGGATGGCTTTTTCAAGGTATTATAGATCTCACTGATGCTAACATTTGCTTTCTATGAGTATTATCGTCCACTTTGACACTAACAGACTGGTTTCTCCGGGTATTATAGGATCCTTGATGCTAACGTTAGCTTTCTATGAGTATTATAGACATTTTTGATACTAACATTAGGCAAGTATTTGACGCTAACAGCTTTCTTCAGGTATACAAGACTTCCTTAGCGGCTACTGTACCTCTAAAGGTTCAAACAGCCATATTATTTCTGGATTTAACAGATGGATCAAGTTGATTAAAGCCATGCAGCGCTGTTAATACAAAGTCGGATAAAGTGCCCCAGAATTTCCATGTAACATTTTACAGTAATTATTCAGTACTTTCATCTGCTCCTACAATAATGTCATTTCTTTGTATTTCCTTATTTGGGGGCTTTTATCAGTGAACTTTGATATATCCTCATACAGTAATTTATATATGAATTAATTAATATTATGAAAATATTATCATACAAATGAACATGCAATACATTTATTTCAACACTAAAAAAATTTATCAGTGCATTTTTTCCTCTAATGAATTGCACAATTCTTCTCATCTTTTGGAGTGCAATGGACTTGTGTTGTTAATTTTCCTCTAAATTCCCTCCATTCAATTGCTCCCTGAGGAAATTTAGCCGAAGCTTTATTAATCAAAGCCTTTGACTCCAGGAAAGGGATTTCTGTGACTGCTGACTCATAAAACTGATGTAATGGTTCTGTTTTGTTGATTGCTGACATCAGCTCAGTATAATTCTGTTAAAGCGGCCATTCATCGTAAGGATTTCATCGCCCTTGCTTTCAGTGACCGAAATTAACTCCTTTATATTTATCTTACAGTTCGATCGAGAAAGTGAGCCTTGGAGCAGCCGGAAATTCATCTTGCCTCACCAGAGAGATGTTTGTGCTCAATAAAAAATAAAAATAATAACCAGACTTTTACATTTGCTGACGAAAATGTGAGTGCACCTTCTCGATGGTTGCTAGGGCTTTTCTTTGTGGTTTTCTACTGGCCCAAATAACAAGCTTGCATAGCCAGACTTGCTTGCTTCAGCTTATTCTTGTCAAGTACCACCCACTTAGACAGGAAGAGACCCACTGACTGACAAGTAAAGTGTTCAAGTATAGTTTTTATGTGCTTTTAGGGGTGGGGTTATTTGAAGTAGATCGTTCTCAATTTGAAAGTCGCAGCTCTGTTTTGATCTTGTCGAGTACAAGAAGAAACCATATATTTTGTTACTGTCAAGGGTGGTGTGTCGAATTGAACTCTATGGTATTTTGATGAATTTCTCAGTCAAACACACTCTCATGGCAATTCACAACTATGTTATGATTTGGCGAATTAGCTGCGAATTAGCCTAATTTTCTCATACAATCTGCTTACGACCCACTGACAGATAGATTTAGAGCTGGAACGTCATACTTAGATGTTTTCATACGAATAAAATCATGCAAATTCATACGAAATTTTGTGAAACAGTTACGTTTTCTCATGAGATTGGCTTGATCTGTCAGTTAGTTTAAACTAGCCAAGTTAGCCAGATGCTAGTCTCAGCCTCATACGTCACGACCACGGACCATTGGCTGAACGTCTGATGCATATGGCACACTTTTCTGGGAAAGTTTCAAAGTCGTCATCTGATTGGTTGAATTCTACAGGATGTCTGCGAGATGAGTGTGTTGCGTTCTTTAATGGTCCGCCTGGAAACAAATGCCGTGACACCAAACTCCCTCGTAGAAGAAGAACGCCGTCGTGTTTACAACTGTGACAATGAGCGCTTACCAGCATTAACTAAACGCTGGATTTTCAAAAGTTTGTGAAGTTCGGGGCTCCATTGTTGCTGTAAACTTGCACAACGTTCTTATTGCAGAGACATCGAGTTTACATTTTCGCGCCCCTAAACATGACACACAACAAAACGAACTGTGATTGGTTGGGTTACCTATCAATAAAACTTCCTCTTGGGCAGTCCCTGGCCAATGAAAGCTGCGAGACTAGCCAGATGCTAACACAGAGAAGTAACATGACATGCCCTCATCCTTGAAAACCATGAACAAAACTATGGAAAATACAAGAAAATACATTTTATGCAACACTTAACCCTGAGTATCAGTGATGCTTGCCATAGAAAACACCATTAAAGTCCTGGGTACACTTCATACTTCATCAATAATTCCACCGATATTAACCTGAACAATTTGTCCCAGGAACTTTTTCCCCAGGATATTTTCAACATGGTGAATGGCACATAGTGCACTATATAGGGGGTAGGGAACAATTAAGTGTAAGTGTAAATATGCTTTCAGTTGAGGCAAGGGAAGTCTGGTTTCTTGTTAGCTTCACACGCACCACCGCAGCGGGCACACACACACGCACACACACATACGCACAGTCTGCTCCAGTCCAGAGACACTAGAAGACAGAGCAGATCACATGCGGAAGTCAGCGCAGACAACAAAACATCGGACCCATTTGAATTCTGCACAGAATGCTGTATTTCAAAGCGATATGGAGGAGATTATATTAGAAACGGTTAGAGTTTAGGAGGAAACTGTGGCTTACCGAGCTGAAAGGCTGTTGTCAAACTGTAATATAAACAAACCGCTATTGGCAGTTTTTTAAAAAGGGGAGGGGCTGCTTGATATGTCCCGCCCTTTCTTCCTGTTTAAGGAGAAATTATGTCTACACATTGAATAATGCTGTGTGTTTCAAGGCACTTCAGTGGTTGAAATAAAATGCTGCATAGAGTCAACAAATCAAAATGCTGCATGAACACAGCATGTTTAGCGTCCATGTCCCACCCCACGAAAGTTCCAGAACTTTTAAAAAGTACTACCTCGCGAGCAGGGACTTTCCCAGGGGGACATTTTTACTCGGAACTTCTATTACACCCTGGTCCCTGTGGTTGAAACACACAGAGTACCAGCACAAAGTCCCCAGTTCCTGGGGAAAGTTCCTGCGGTGGAAACGTGGCTTTTGTTTACTGATTTGTGTGTACTCTTTAACCACTGCTGCACAGTACATCACAACTGTGCATATTGCCACCTAGTGGACTCTTCGGTCTCAACATTTACCTTGCACCTTGTTGGATACCGTGGGTCCGTGGACCCTTCGGATGCCGAATATTATAGATTACTTTGGGCCTATTAATCAATTGTAAATGAAGCTCAAGGTCACTTTATGATTAGGAAATAGGAAATGAGAGTGGAAGTTTCACACTTACAGATCTCTACGAATGTAAATCCATTGGCGGATCTCGGGGGCCCACAGGACTTTATTACTCACTGTAAGCTCCACAGATTGCACCTCTACAAGGCTGTGATTAAACAGGACTGTGCCAGGGTCATTAATATGGACTGCTCATTATATCACACCCGTTTCTCCAAGTCTGATGTGGTGTTTCTGATGCTGGCGTGTGAGGTGTTTTCACAACCCGATGACACCTACCTTCTGTGCTCTGTGGCTCAGGAAGTGTCTGAAATGTGGGCCGTAACAGGTGGCGGTTGACAGGGTACTGCGTCTTCCTGTAGTATAGTCCTCCCCGGTCTGTCTGCCGAACTGAGAAAAGTCTCAAAATGATGAGTTTTCCATACCCCATTGACTCCGGGAATGTGCGTTATGGTGGGAGGTCCACAATACAAAGGACACCAGGACAGTCAGGCGTAAAGATGGGCCGAGTGATCTGAATGATGCATGAATTTCCCTGATAGCACAGAAACTGCAGCTTTTTACTGAGGATAGAGGGCCATTCTGGAACGTATCATTAATTAATTGGTCCGTGGAGTGTTTTTTAAGTGCACTCAAAAAAGGATGGGTAATCTGCGTAAAATCAAGCATAAAAAAATAGAATGTGGATTTAACAAGACAATTCAGTGCAATTACATAATAATAATAATAATAATAATGTGATGAAAAATATTCTCTATAGCAGGTGTCAAGCTACATAAACGGCAAGGCTCAAGTAAAAATATAACTTGTTATCATTTACACACACCTCTTAAAAACATCAGCGTTTTCCCTGGTGCAGTAAGAAAAATTAAGCAAAGGAATAGCAGTTAAATAGCTTTCAGTATAAAATTATTTTATGTATTGCCTGACAGACTTCAGTCCTCTAATAGATGATGTTGACATTTAAAACACTTTATAGTTTTAAAAAGAGGGTGTTGTAAATAGCACATGCACTTTTTCCCATGGAAAGTTTTATATATATATATCAGGCATAACATTATGACCAGGTGAAGTGAATAACACAAATTATCTCTTTTTTTACATTAACATTTTGTCCTCAAAGTTGATGTTAGAAGCAGGAAAAATGGGCAAGCATAAGGATTCGAGCGAGTTTGACAAGGGCCAAATTGTGATGGCTAGACGACTGGGTCACAGCATCTCCAAAACTGCAGCTCTTGTGGGGTGTTCCCGGTCTGCTGTGGTCAGTATCTATCAAAAGTGGTCCAAGGAAGGAACTGTGGTGAACCGGCGACAGGGTCATGGGCGGCCAAGGCTCATTGATGCTCATTGGGAGCGAAGGCTGGCCCATGCAGTCCGATCAAATAGACGCGCTACTGTAGCTCAAATTGCTCAAGAAGTTAACACTGGTTCTGATAGAAAGGTGTCAGAATACACAGTGCATCGCAGTTTGCGGCTGCATAGCTGCAGACCAGTCAGGGCGCCCATGTTGACCCCTGTCCACCGCGTTCTGTGTGCCCTGCCACAAAGCAAAAATGGTTTAGGAATGGTTTAAGGAGCACAACAATGAGTTTGAGGGGTTGACTTGGCCTCCAAATTCCCCAGATCTCAATCCAATCGAGCATCTGTGGGATGTGCTGAACAAAAAAGTCTGATCCATGGAGGCCCTGCCTCGCAACTTACAGGACTTAAAGGATCTGCTGCTAACATCTTGGTGCCAGATACCACAGCACACCTTCTTGAATTTAGTGGAGTCCATGCCTTGAGGGGTCAGGGCTGTTCTGGCAGCAAAAGAGGGACCAACACAATATTAATAAGGTGATCAAAATGTTATGCCTGAGTGGTGTATATTAGTGCTGCCAATAGATAAAATAATAATAATATTGGAGTTTTTAATATTTTTATATTATAATAATTCACAGTTACTCTACAAATTAATGTAGAAACAACTTAAAGACTGCATATTTTAAATATTTATTGTAGTGGCATTTTTTACGAAGGCCAGTATCACCAATACTAATAGGCCTACTGCTACTGATGTCTCTATGAAATGGATTTTTTTTTTAAACATGAATGATAAACATTCAACATTACAGTGTCATTGAAAGCTATCAATTTCAAAATGTATTAGGCTTTAAAAAATAACAACTTTTAATCTAAGTGAACTTAAAATAATCTTATAATAAATGTCAAATGTACCAGTGCCCTTCACACCCGTTAGACATAAAGTTATCAAACACCTTTCTTAACTGCATAAATAATCAATTTGATATAGATTAATCCTTAGTAAAGCTACAATTTTCTCTGTTACCATTGTTCTTTGATTAAGATTAATGACAGGCATCACAGCAACTGTTTTATTAGGCTGCTGTCACTTTAAAGGGATAGTTCACCCAAAAATGTAAATACTGTCATCATTTACTCACCCTCAAGTTGTTCCAAACCTGTATGAGTTTCTTTGTTCTGCTGAACACATATTTTGAAGAATGTTTGTAACAAAGCAGAGAGACAAAACCATTGACTACCATAGTATTTGTTTCCCTACTATGGTAGTCAATGGTTGCTCTATCTGCTTGGTTACAAACATTCTCCAAAATATCTTCTTTTGTGTTCAGCAGAACGAAGAAACTCATACAGGTTTGGAACAACTTGAGGGTGAGTAAATGATGACAGAATTTTCATGTTTGGGTGACCTATTCCTTTAAGATCTGCTTCTGCTGAACACGACGCGGATCTGACGCGCTGTCATTAGGGTTGCCACCCGTCCCGTAAAATACGGAATCGTCCCGTATTTACAAGCAAAATGACGCGTCCGGTATCAAACCAATACGGGACGCGAATAGTCCCGTATTTTTCACAGGTCCATACATAGTTCAATAAACACATACGGATTTTGCAGTGTGGAGAATACTGATAGCAAATATAAAGAAATCAATTTCACAATAAGTAGTACAGGAGCTCATTTGTGCGTGGTTGCGTTTTAGCGGCTTTGTTGCCATAGCGGCGGAGTCTCGAGAACATGCGCTGTGGCGTGTGCCTGTAAACTTGCGCGGTTTTTTAAAAACATGTCGAGCTTGCGTCGCGTCCACCGATTGAACGCAAGAGCATCTCCAGATATAGGCCTAGAGCTGAATATCAAAAAGGTATCAATGGGTCTGTCCAGTAACTCGTGATGAACTGCACACTTTATGAGAAGCATTTCAGTTGCTCAGACTGTCTGACTAAGAAGCAGCGGTGACAGACACATCTGTGCTTCTAAAGGTATAGGCCTATAGTTTTTTAATGGATAATATATTAATATAATATTCCATACATTATCAGAGCTTGGCAGACAGAATAATTATTTTTTTAGACAGGTTAATTAATAGATTGTAGCCTAATAATTGTTATTATTAATTTATAATTAAGCTAAGCTATATTAATCATACATAATAAATAATCCTGTCATATAAAGTTTGACATTTAAAAAAATATTTAGATAAAAATGGGACAATTAATTACATGATAATATAGTCATAATTTAAGTAAATTGGTAAAATAAAAAATAATTGAATTTTTTTAAATAAAAAAAGTGATTACTGGTTCGGAATGACTGCTTAAAGGGACAGTTCACCCAAAAATGAAAATTCTATCATTATTTACTCACCCTCAAGTTGTTACAAACATGTATACATTTCTTTGTTATGTTGAACACACAGGGAGAAGTCAATGGTGCCCCCAAAGCAGCCTGGTTACAAACTTTCTTCAAAATATCTTCTTATGTGTTCTGCAGAACAAAGAACCTCGGACAGGTTTGGACATCATGAGGGAGAGAAAATGACAGAATTTTCATTTTTGGTGAACTATCCTTTTAAAGTGCACCAAATAGGCTACTAAAGAGTTTTTTTTAGAAATAAATAAAATAATAATGTAAAATAATATAAAATGTGTTCTGTTGCAAGTTTGATCTCATGTTTTCTTATGGTTTATTATTGAGCTGTCAAGTTGTCAATCATTTTATGACGTAATTTTTATTTCTGTCCTTTATGCAATGGGTTTTTTTTTTTCCCTTATTTTGCCACACTGAAGGTGGCAACCCTAGCTGTCATGCGCATCTGTCTATGATACAGGATATTCACAGAAAGCACATTCTCTTTTGTCTTGTCGTGCTTGAATGCATTAAAAGCGTTTGCATGAATAAGAGCGTACTCAATGTAACGCTAGCCAAAGGATGACAGAAAAACGGATGCTGCGTTAATTGCGTCAAATATTTTTAACACGTTAAACACATTAAGCTGAACACCACTGATGTTGGATAGTTCAGGGCCATTTCGGCCTGTCTTAGCCTTTCGTTCTTACTGTGGGCAAAAAAGCCCAAAGACAGAGATAAAAGCAATTGCACGCTGACTTCACCAAGACAGTCCCAGCATACTGAAAGGGATTTCCGCATTCCAAGATCATCACAATAGCTTGGATTGAATTTGCCTATTGTAATCTTTTTTACATTTTGCATATCATTGAGCAGCATGGGCTCACAGCGTGGATTGAATAAATATTGATTCAGACAGCGGCTAGCTGGCTCAATCTCCAAAAATAAAACAAAGAATATGACTGTTTGCAGACTTCGGTGGCCCGGATCTATCCGGTCCTACCCTTAAAGTGAAAATTCACAAGAATAGCAGATTATCTTGAGCTCGCCAAACTGGAAAAGCCAACAAAAGCACTTTATTCTCCTTTCTCCTGACTTAAGCCTCTGTCCCGGCCACGGTGATTTATCGATCCCCACTTGTGCAACCTGAGCTAAGGAAGGCCTGTTTCCTTGTTTCCTTGGTTACTGTGCTCTCGCTGTCATAACCTACCAGTGTCAGAAGCTTCGCCCATAAATAGTCCAGCAACAAAGCCCGATGTGTAATGTGTATGTCCATTTATCTCCCACAAGGTGTCATTTTCAATTACTGTAAAACATTAATTCAGCACATAAGGGGAAGTTGTTTTGTACTTCAATGCGGGCCTTTAGACTGTAGGTAGCAACAATCACATTATATTGTTTTACAAAGTCGTGGGACACAGATGTGCAAGTTGTGATGTAAGTTATTTAAGATGATCTTACAACTGTAAGTTTTGAGTAACAATCTATGTTTGCAATAATGTAATGTAAACAATAACATTAAATATCCAGTTACTTGAAATTACCAATCAATTCAGTAGCATATTACTGTATGTGTCGGAAAGATCTCATTACACAGTGTATATATAGAGTGTATATATTCTTAAAATGATAAAATGCATTAAATAGTAAACATATAAATATATATTTTTGTCATATATACAGTACATCTGGAAAGTATTCACAGCGCTTCACTTTTTCCACATTTTGTTATGTTACAGCCTTATTCCAAAATGGATTAAATTCATTCTTTTCCTCAAAATTCTACAAACAATACCCCCTAATGACAACGTGAAAAAAGTTTGTTTGAAATCTTTACAAATTCATTGAAAATAAAAAACAAGTATATTCACAGCCTTTGCTCAAATACTTTGTACTTGGCACCAATTACAGCCTCAAGTCTTTTTGAGTATGATGCTACAAGCTTGGCACACCTATTTTTGGGCAGTTTCTCCCATTCTTTTTGCAGGACCTCTCAAGCTCCATCAGGTTGGATGAGGAGCGTCCGTGCACAGACATTTTCAGATCTCTCCAGAGATGTTCAATCGGGTTCAAGTCTGGGCTCTGGCTGGGCCACTCAAGGACATTCACAGAGTTGTCCCGTAGCCATTCCTTTGTTATCTTGGCTGTGTGCTTAGGGTCATTGTCCTGTTGGAAGATGAACCTTTGCCTCGGTCTGAGGTCCAGAGTGCTCTGTAGCAGATTTTCATCAAGGATGTCTCTGTACATTGCTGCATTCATCTTTCCCTTGATCCTGACTAGTCTCCCAGTACCTGCTGCTGAAAAACATCCCCACAGCATGATGCTGCCACCACAGTGCTTCACTGTAGAGATGGTATTGGCCAGGTTATAAGCAATGCCTAGTTTCCTCCAGACATGACGCTTGCCATTCAGGCCAAAGAGTTCAATTTTGTTTCTCTTGGTCTGAGAGTCCTTCAGGTGCCTTTTGACAAACTCCAGGCAGGCTGTCATGTGCCTTTTACTGAGAAGTGTCTTCCGTCTGGCCACTCTACCATACAGGCCTGACTGGTGGAGTGCTGCAGAGATGGTTGTTCTTCTGGAAGGTTCTCCTCTCCCCACTAAGAAACAGTGACCATCAGGTTCTTGATCACCTCACTGACTAAGGCCCTTCTCCCCCTATTGCTCAGTCTGGCTGGGCAGCCATCTCTAGGAAGAGTCCGGGTAGTTCCAAACTTCTTCCATTTGTGGATGATGAAGGCCACTGTGCTCATTGGGACCTTCAATGCTGCATAAATGTTTCTGTACCCTTCCCCAGATCTGTGCCTCAACACAATCCTGTCTCAGAGGTCTACAGACAATTCCTTGGACTTCAGGGCTTTGTTGGTGTTCTGATATGCACTTTTAACTGTGGGACCTTATTTAGACAGTTGTGTGCCTTTCCACAGGTAGACTCCAATAGAGTTGTAGAAGCATCTCAAGGATGATCAGTGGAAACAGGATGCACCGAACTCAATTTTGAGTGTCATGGCAAAGGCTGTGAATACTTATGTACATGTGATTGTTTCGTTTTTTATTTTTAATAAATTTGCAAAGATTTCAAACAAACTTCTTCCACGTTGTCATTATGGGGTATTGTTTGTAGAATTTTGAGGAAAATAATGTATTAAATCCATTTTGGAATAAGGCCTTAACATAACAAAATGTGGAAAAGGTGAAGAGCTGTAAATACTTTTCGGATGCACTGTATACTATTGTGCTCTATAACTGCATCCACCATTAACCTCAACAAAAACTTTTAAGACAAATATATTAAAAATGATTAGTGCTGGATTGCCACTCACATACAAGATGTGTGAAATATGCTTCATCTTAGATGCAAGTATTACAAACTTGGGTGTTGATCAAACTCACGAAGGCGAAGGAGAACTTGGAACAGGAACTTTATTTACAAATGACTCAGGAAACACTCAAATACACCAGTAGGGGAGAGCGGGGCACAACCTAATGCTTTTTGACTGTCTCAGTTTGTGTAAATTCACTTGGGGTTCAGAGTATTTATTTTTTCTCACATTAATTCCCCACATGTCTTGTACAAATATGTGGTTTTGTACATAGGTGGGGTACAATGTAACATGTGAGGGGCACAATGTAACATGACCAAATGACAGCTTAAAATGTTATCTGATATAATTAAAAATATATCCAAGACAAATTAAAATATTTTGTCAATAAAATTAAATTATTAACTTTTCAAAATAAAATAATGGCCTTTTTTAATAATTAAAAATGTACTGATTTTTGAGTTTGACAACAAACACACTGCTAAATACAGCTATACAGCAGTTAAATACATATTGATAATGAATAATATCTGAACATTGACTCTCAGTCATTATTCACCGTTTTCTCATGGTTTCTCAAAAGAATTCATAAAAGTAAAGAATATAATAGCGTAGTTCTAATAGGGGCTCATTGTAACGCTGTGTTACAACACACCCCACCTGCGCAACTGGGATTTAACCTGTGGCTCGTGTCTTCTGCTGGTAAGATCAGCATTGAAGAACGATCTCAACTGTTAAATAACAGATATAAGATTACAATAATATCAGATTTGTCTTGTTTTAAATAAACACAAAAACAGAGATGAAAAGTAAACTTAAGAAATTTACTTTTGCTATGGTTAAAAAAAATGTTCAGTGATATCTTCCAAAGACTTCGTAATTTTGGCGCCATTTTTTCTCTAAATAATGTTGATATGGCAACTAGTAAATACACTAAGTTTTGTCATCCTGGCATGTGTGGAAAGTGTTAAACCGTGTGTTACAACTAACCCCGCATTAGGTTGTGCCCCCGCGCTCCCATACGCATGAACGAGAAACGACAAACACAGAGGGAGGACTGAGGGCTTAAGTACACAAAGCATACAAGGTAATTAACAAGACACTGCGGAAACGAATGAACTCATTGACAATGACGAGGGAGTGGCGGGAAAACAAAAAGTGGCTGACAACATGCCTCACTCAACCTTCTAAAAACAAAGGGAAAAAAGTTATCAATACAAATGACTTTGTCAAGAGAAACAAAGTTGTGCCCGTCTGATTCACCGCTCTTCTGAAACAATGTAAAGTTAATGTGACACGACAACTTGTGTTGCAATTACTAGCCTGTAATTAGTCTGCTGCACCTAAGGCCATGATATGCTAATGCTAATGATAAAGAAATTACGGTGTCAAAAGAAATTAGTCCATGTGAGTTGAATTACCACAAAATCCTGCTAATGTATAATATCTGAATTGAAATCAGCGAGCGTGATTGATAAGATGCTTACGGCAGTGGAGTGACACAGGTTTAGCCTGCTTGCGTAGGAGACAGGAGTGACTTTAAGTATTACTGGCTTTCTTCCAGCTTTTTCTTGCGATTGTTCTGCAGATAACTTTCCAATTTCAAGAGGCAGAACGTCAGTCAGAATGGCTTGTGAATGTCTAAGTCTCAGTCATTTGTGAATCAGTTGTGAGCGGTAATAGAGTTTCATATCTTCAAAATGGTTAGGCTTAATATCTATTTTACAGTGCGTCATGGCAAACATTTGTGTGTGTATTTACTTCAAATGTAGTGTTTTCAAAAGCTAATCGTAATGACTCGAACACACCATCACTGTCGGAGAAAGTAATTTTTTTCATATTCCAAACATAATGAAACATATTCCATTGGTAATGGAACAGTTTACCCAAAATAAACTCGGAAAAATTAAGGTTTAGCTACATGCATTGCGCCAATATATACCTTTGCTTTGCCCTTAATCAAGCCTGAGTGAGGTCTAGGTGATGCGGGCCCGGAGGATTTGTATCATCTTTTCGGTGCATTTTAAAACCCCCCTCTGAGAGCACATCTTGTAAACATGTTTCAGACAAGTCAATCAGCCTTCTCTACTGACCAATCAATTGAGTGGCCAGGGCTTAAAGAGCCCTGGAAATAGATTGAGGTTTTTCAAACAGTCCAGAGTGCACTTAAGCATGAGGATAAATCGGCTAACATTTCCATCCGCGGCCCAGCATGGCATATTAATGGCCGTTATATTTGGTTTTGGTCACATCTGACCACCAAAGAATGCATTTAAAGCTTCCACTCTACGTAGTTTGCTTGGCAAAGAGGAATACAACAGTAAGAGCGATCTGAATTTTCTGGGGTTTATGGATTTCAGCTGTCTAAGCAAACGGGTTTCTGCCCACACACAAAATAAGATGCAGAAGATAAAGAAGGAGGTGACATTTAGGGCTTGCCAAATGCAAAATCTGAGGGTTTTAAATGAGGTTGTGGCTCAGCTCTTGGTTTCTTGGATTTATGCTCAAAGGCCATGTTTCTGACTTTGCTCTCACAGCGTATAGTAAATGAAAATGTACTGAAATTACAACTGGCTCTGGGCAGAAATGCAGTTTTCTGCCCAAAGCATATACCATGGCATTCATAATTAATTTAACTTTCAGAATGTGAACATGCAGTGGAAAGTATTTCCATATTGTTTTTTTTTCTTTTCTTTTTGTATATAAAAAATATAATATAATATAATATAATATAATATAATATAATATAATATAATATAATATAATATAATATAATATAATATAATATAATATAATATAATATAATATAATTAATAATATAATATAATATAATATAATTAATATAATTAATATAATATAATATAATGCTTTCCTGTAGCTCAAACAATAGATTAGATTAGATTAGATTAGATTCAACTTTATTGTCATTACACAAGTACAAGTACAAGGCAACGAAATGCAGTTTAGGTCTAACCAGAAGTGCAATAGCAGCAAGTGCAGGATATACAACGTTTGCATAAGTGCAGGACATGGATATGTACTGAGTATATATAAATATGTCTATAAATAGAGAGATGGTTATTACTATAAACAGAATTTACAGGTGAATATGTACAGTGAATAATATACAGATGGTTAATACTATAAACAGAATTTACAGGTGGATATGTACTATGAATATAATATAATATACAGATGGCTATTACTATAAACAGAATTTTACAGATAGAGGTATACAATGATATGTTAGGCTAAAATGAGGAATATGGCAGTGGATTAAGGTAGTGCAATAAATTATGGACAGAAGCTATCCGAAAAAAAGTGTAAAAGTGCAGTGGAAGTGATTGCATATTACAGTTAGAAGTACGGTGCAAAATACAAATGTAAACAGTAGGTACTGTAAATAACAGTCGGCAGTGCAAATGAGCATAATCCAGTTACGGTGTGGTAGTGCAAAATGAATAAGTAAACAGTTGTTACTGTAATAAAGAGTCGGTAGTGCAAATAACAAAGTGAAGGTGGATGTGAGATAGGAGAGTTATCAGTATATGAGGGGAGTGGATCAGCGGGGGTTTGAGTTTAGTAAGGAGACAGCTCTGGGGAAAAAACTGTTCTTAAGTCTGCTGGTCCTGGTCCGGTGGATCCTGAAACGCCTGCCGGAGGGCAGGAGAGCAAACAGTCTGTGGGCTGGGTGAGAGGAGTCCTTGAGGATGCTGCGAGCTCGATGCAGACAGCGTTTCCTCTGGATGTGTTCGATGGCAGGCAGTGGAGTCCCTGTGATGCGCTGGGCAGTTTTCACCACCCGCTGCAGTGCCTTGCGCTCCGCAACAGAGCAGCTCCCATACCACACTGCCACACAGTTGGTCAGGATGCTTTCTATTGCGCAGCGATAGAAGTTCACCAGGATAGCCGAGGAGAGCTGATTCTTCCTCAGTGTCCTCAGGAAGAAGAGGCGCTGGTGAGCCTTCTTGACCAGGCTGGAGGTGTTGGTCGTCCACGACATGTCCGCCGAGATGTGGATCCCCAGGAACTTGAAACTGGAGACACGTTCAACAGCCATTCCATTGATGTGGATGGTGTCGTGTGTGCCTCTTGACTCCTTCCTGAAGTCCACGATGAGCTCCTTCGTTTTGGTGGTGTTGAGGAGCAGGTTATTATCAGCGCACCATGTGGCCAGGTGCTGGATCTCCTCCCTATAGGCAGTCTCATCGTTGTTGCTGATGAGACCAATCACCGTTGTGTCGTCCGCAAACTTGACAATAGAATTAGATCCATACACAGGCTTGCAGTCGGCGGTGAAGAGGGAGTAGAGAAACGGACTTAGCACACAGCCCTGTGGTACACCAGTGTTGAGTGTGATGGATGTGGAGCAGGTGGATCCTGAACGAACATTCTGGGGTCTGTCAGTTAGGAAGTCCAAAATCCAGTTGCACATTGAGGTATTGATGCCCAGGTCTCCAAGTTTGGCTATTAACTTGGTTGGGATGACAGTGTTGAATGCTGAGCTGAAGTCAACAAACAGCATGCGTGCGTAAGTGTTCTTATTGTCCAGGTGAGTGAGCACAGAGTGCAGTGCCATGGAAACGGCATCCTCTGTGCTCCTATTGCTGCGGTAGGCAAACTGGTGTGAGTCCAATGTGGATGGTAGAGAGTCTTTTAGGTGTTCCAGGACCAGCCGCTCAAAGCACTTCATGACGATGGGTGTGAGTGCTACAGGGCGGTAGTCATTAGGGCACCTTGGGTTAGAGTGTTTTGGCACTGGCACAATGGACGTGCGTTTAAAGCATGAAGGTACAGCTGCTTGGGCAAGAGACAGGTTGAAAATGTCTGTAAAAACCTCAGCGAGCTGCTCCGCACATGCCCTGAGAACACGACCAGGGATGTTGTCTGGTCCAGCAGCCTTGTGCGCGCTGATCCGGCTCAGTGACTTGCAGACATCTGTGGAGGAGAGTGTGATTGGTGGGTCAGCTGAGGGTTTGAGCTTGGTGGCAGTTTCTCTGTTGTCTCTTTCAAAACGAGCGTAAAAGTGATTTAGCTCGTTCAGGAAGTTGACATCAGTGGCTGCGGGGGTGGAGTGGGTGGGTTTGTAGTCACTGATGGCCTGGATGCCCTGCCACATGCGTCGAGGGTCAGAGTTGGAAAAGTGACCCTCTATCTTTAGCTTGTAGCAGTGCTTGGCCTTTTTGATGCCCCTCTTCAGGTTTGCTCTGGATGCGCTGTAGGCTTGTGCATCTCCTGATCTGAAGGCAGTATTGCGTGACTTCAGCAGGAGTCGCACTTCCCTGTTCATCCATGGCTTCTGATTTGGGTATGTGGTGATCTGTTTCTGGGTTGTAACACTGTCAATGGTGGTATTGATATGATCCAATACAGAGGAGGTGTAGGAGTCAATGTCCGTGTGAGCGCCACTGGTGGCTTGAGAAGCAAACACACTCCAGTCTGTGTGTAGAAACCTTTCCTGGAGTGTGGAATCAACCCCCGCAGGCCACACCTTGATGGTCTTCACTGATGGCTTTACACGGTTGATGAGGGGTGAATATTTGGGGATGAGGAACAAAGAGATGTGGTCTGACTGTCCCAGGTGGGGGAGGGGTGTCGCAACGTAAGCTCCCGCCATGTTTGTGTACACGTGGTCTAAGGTTTTGTTTCCTCTGGTGTGGCAGGAAACATGCTGGTGAAACTTGGGTAGCACTGACTTTAAGTTTGAATGATTAAAGTCACCTGCAACAATAAAAGCAGCTTCCGGGTGATCAGTCTGTTGTTTACTGATGGCTGCATGAAGTTCTTTCATAGCAAGCTTGGCATCAGCATCCGGGGGAATATAGGCTGCAGTTATAATGGTGGAAGTGAACTCTCGCGGCAGATAAAACGGTCTACGTTTAACCATGAGAAACTCCAGGTTAGCTGAACAATGACTCCACCACAATAGAGTGTGGTGCTAGCAACGCCAAGGTCATGGGTTTGATTCCCAGGGAAAGCAAGAACTGACAAAATGTAAAATGTATAACTTGAATGCAATGTAAGTCGATTTGGATAAAAGAGTCTGCCAAATGCATACATGTAAATGTAAATGTAAATATAATATAATATATCAATTCTCCAAACCGTTTGTCCTATGTAGGTCGCAGGTATTCTGGAGCCAAAACAACAAAACAATAAACGAAACTAAACAAAAAAGAAACAAGAAACAAAACAGAACAAAACAAAACAGAACAAAACAATACAAAACAAAACAAAACAAAACAAAACAAAACAAAACAAAACAAAACAAAACAAAACAAAACAAAACAAATAAGAAACACACATGAAACCAACAAGAAACCAATAAGAAACAAATAAGACAAAACAAATAAGACAAAACAAATAAGACAAATAAGAAACACTTTAAATAGCCATATAATAAAACATTTAAATAATATAAAATAATAAAGTAAAATAAAATAAAATACACCTTAAAAACCATCTAATACAATCAAATAAAATACAATACAATAAAATAAAAACACATTAAAAAACATCTAATAAGATAAAAAATTAAAAAAAAATCTTAAATTATATATATATATGAATAATATGACATGGGGCAGTTATTTCGTTTTTAATTAATTACTGACCCTAACCCTGCCAGTCTAGTCTTTAAAAGTCTATCACTTTTAAAATTGATTTTGATTATTATTTATTATATTATATTACATTACATTACATTACATTTATGCCGTTCATGCTCACTTTTGATAGCAATGTGTGTTTGACCGCTGATGCATTTTGAGGTCCCCTACAGCATTCCATGGCTATAGCGATCGTTTGCATCATCAGCGAATTTGGCACTTTTCAACGGATAATCTCCCACGATAAGAACTCCACCAACCCATTTCACATTATCTGATGTTATCGCACAAGCCCAAAGTCCAATTTCTCAGTTCAATCACAAAACACTGAGCAGATTAAAAAAAAGTCACCCTCAACTTACTCACCCTGATGAGCCAATGAAGATGAAGAGCTGCAAGAGAAGAGGCCAGAGATAGGAGGCTTTCTGATCTTCTGCCTTCTGTTGGGTCATCCCTTTTGAAATCTGTCACTGTACATTAAAACATGAATATGTCAGTGTTGTAATTTAAGAGGATGCCTATAAAAGGATACATCAGACTATCCGAAATAGAAATCAATTTTGGTTATAACCATCTTTTAATATTTTTATATTATCATAATAATATTAAAAGATTTCTATAAAATAACAAAAACATCTTAAAACCATAAAATTAAATAAATAAAAAAACAGGATGGAATATTTTATCAAAATACCAAACCAGCCAACTAAACCATATATATTTAAAAAACCATATATATATATATATATATATATATATATATATATATATATATATATATATATATATATATATATATATATATATATATATATATATATATATATATATATATATATATATATATATATATATTAGTGCTGGGCATCGATAAATTTTTTTAACTAATTAATCGCACTTTTTTCTGTAATTAATCGCGATTAATCGCAAGTTTTTAATATTTTACGTTTTTAATATTTTGATATTGTAAAAATATCAGTTACTCTCCAAATTAATGTATAAACAATTTAAATACAGCATATTTTAAATATGTGCTGTATTGTCATATGTTTATGAATGAAGGCCAGTATCACTGATACTAAAGTCTATATGAAACATTAATGACGTTACATTACAGTATAACTGAAAGCTCCCAATTTCAACATTTATTAGGCTTTAAAAAAAACAACTTTCAATTTAAGTGAACTTAAAACAATCTTTACATAAACCCAAAATAATAAATGTTATATTTACCCATGGCCTTCCCTGTTCTACATATACAGAAATGTAATAGTTATCTTTCTTAACTGCATAAATAATAAATTATATATAGATGAATCAACATTAAAGCTAAAATTTTCTCTGTTCCCGTTGTTCTTTGATGAACATAAATGACAGGCATCATCAGTGCTCCTGTCACTTTAAGAACAGCCGCGGATCTCACACGCGGTCCCGCGCATCTCATTTCCTCACAACTCTTGAAGTTAATTTAAGACGTTATTTAACTAATTTAAGACTCCTAATATGAGAATACTCAAAACCCTCTGTGTTATTATTTGTTCAAGAGCAAAAGAGAACTCGATGTGAGTAGGAAACTGACGCGAGTCTATCTATGCGTCGAGAGTGTGTGTGTGTGTGTGTGTCCCTTGATTAACTGACATGAGACGCATCCACACAGACAGGACACACACACACACACACACACACACACACACACACACACACACACACTCACACACACACACACGACATTGGCATACAGCGCGTTCGCTTGTGTCTTGTCACGCTTGGAAGCATTTACATGAATAAGAGCGTGATGATCATGTAACGCTAAGCAAAAATGGATATAAAAACAGACGCTGCGTTATTTGCGTTAAATATTTTTAATGCGTTAAGCTGAAAAAATTAATCGCCCGCGTTAACGCGTTAATTTGCCCAGCCCTAATATATATACACATACACTCACCAAAAGGATTATTAGGAACACCTGTTCAATTTCTCATTAATGCAATTATCTAATCAACCAATCACATGGCAGTTGCTTCAATGCATTTAGGGGTGTGGTCCGGGTCAAGAAAATCTCCTGAACTCCAAACTGATGTCAGATGTCAGAATGGGAAAGAAAGGTGATTTAAGCAATTTTGAGCGTGGCATGGTTGTTGGTGCCAGACGGGCCGGTCTGAGTATTTCACAATCTGCTCAGTTACTGGGATTTTCACGCACAACCATTTCTAGGGTTTACAAAGAATGGTGTGAAAAGGGAAAAACATCCAGTATGCGGCAGTCCTGTGGGCGATAATGCCTTGTTGATGCTAGAGGTCAGAGGAGAATGGGCCGACTGATTCAAGCTGATAGAAGAGCAACTTTGACTGAAATAACCACTCGTTACAACTGAGGTATGCAGCAAAGCATTTGTGAAGCCACAACACGCACAACCTTGAGGCGGATGGGCTACAACAGCAGAAGACCCCACCGGGTACCACTCATCTCCACTACAAATAGGAAAAAGAGGGGTCAAAAGATGGGGTCAAACACAGTATTAGTATGGTGTTCCTAATAATCCTTTAGGTGAGTGTATATATATATACTTAATAGATTGACATTTTCAGTTAGTACACAATCACATGTCTTTATTATATTATATTATATTATATATTTAAAATTCACCTCTCTGTTTATTTAAAAAAGATTTGAAACAACATGAAGGTGAGTAAAGGACATCATTTTAAATTTTGGGTAAAATGTTTGAGTGTGATACTGTAATAAGGTTTTCTTTTAATATATTATAAAACTACATTAACTAACATGATTATGATCTTTAGAAGCTGTAGTATGACAAGGACCTGAAAATGTAGTGAATTAAAGGAATGAGCCTGTTAATTAGACTGAAGGAGGTCTGCAGTCGATGACTCTGGCCATTCCTTGTGATGAGAGGAAGGATATGAAAGCCATAAGAAATGACACTAAGGCTAGTATTCACATGTAATTGCTCACCCAGGGAGGAAGCAAAGAGACGAGTGGTCTAGCGCACAGCCGAGGTGTCAGGTTCTGTCAGGATGATGAAACTCCACACAGCCCACAGACTTGCTCTGAGACTGCCGGGTGCCAGGGGGGACGTCAATTTTCGACTTTATAAATCTAAAATTGATGAAATATGAGGACACTCTTCACCGGCTATGGCTTAGTTTTATATTTTAGAGGTCCTTTACTGCAGCCACTCGGGATTTGGCCCCTGATTCATGTTACACCAAAGCCAAGAGCCTTTGAAATGCGAGAGTTTGTTCCAAATACCACATCAACATTGTGTACAGCAGATTTGATTTCAGACGCTTATCATGTGGAAGAGCTGAAAGTGATCGCTGGATTGGCATGCGCTTCTTCAACTATGGACACTTTTGGACCTTTGAACTTTTAGTATATATATATATATGATGACTAAAAATTTTCTACATTCTGTTCACATACGATACTTACTTTGATTTTTCTTTTTTTATTCACGTCAGGTCTCATATTTCATTTCAAGCATGCTGTTCACTGAAACTGTTGTCTCCATGGTAACCAAGTTCACAAAATAATAATGATAAAAAATATTAGGGGCAAAATTGTTGTACTTGATGGAAATGTCGTTACGAGTGAGGGAGATTTAATTTGAGGGGAAAATTATACATCATTTTTACACAATGAATACTGAGCAATGGTAATTTCACTTCTTTTTTACATTATCATAATTCCTTAACTGGAATAATTCATGTTTTTATATTGGGACAAGGATAAAACATGTATATAATTAATTCTAAGACAATATTTTTTTAAAGAAATTAAGACTTCTATTCATCATTACATTGATCAAAAGTGACTGTAAAGACACTGTATTTATAATGTTACAAAATCATTCTATTAAAAAATACCATTCTTTTGATCTTATTATTAAGGCATTTATTATGCTGTTCTTATTATTATCATAATAATAATAAATGTTTCTTGAGCATTAAATGATCATGATTTCTGAAGGATCATGTGACACTGAAGACTGGAGTAGTGATGCTGAAAATTCAGATTTGTTCACAGAAATAAATTACATTCTAAAACATATTACAATAGAACACAGTTATTTGAAACCGTAATAATATTTCATAATATTACTGTTTTTACTATATTTTTTTAATCAAATAAGTGCAGCCTTGTTGAGCAATATTAACGGTATAATTATTTATTCATAAAAAGCATTTGAAAAGTAGCAAAAAGAAGGCATGGGAAGAAATGTTTTGATGACCTCTTTTTAATAAATCTCTTTTTAATAAATTCAAACCCTGGGACAAACAGTATAAATGCTTGTAGTTGAAGAAAAACTCTGATACACCATGTGTGGTCATTTAAAAGCACAGGAATACATCACATGATTTCCCTGACCTCACCAGTGAACTAATGTCTTATTATGCACTAGGGCATATTCCATATGCAAAACTCCAAAAATTTGACAACTGACAAGAGTGCAGTCTTGCAAAGACCAGAAATATCCTCAAATGACATGGGTTTTCTGTCAAAAACAGTGCAGTATGCCTCGGATGAAGAGAACTCCACAATTAGGCACATTACATGTGATGGGAACTGGGGATGATTCTACAGAAAGAAAATTAAAATCATGAATTTTTATGGGCATTATTTCCTCCCTGACTTGTCATGTCAGATCTACGAAAATCCATTTCCACCACATAATAAAAAATGCTTTGGTAAATGATGGCATAAAAAATCAAATCATAATATAATTGTGAGATCGAAATTGAGAAAAAAGGGCATAATTATGATAAGTCGAACTTTTTACTCATAATTCTGACGTCATCATGACTTTTGACTTTGTGTCATGTCATAATTAGGCTTTACTCAGAATTTTGACTTATGTCATAATAATGACTGTGTGATAATTTTGACTGAATCATATTCATGAGATAAAAGGTGAGTATTATGAATTTTTGTCATAATTATGGCTTTTTATGTCATGATTTACCAAAGCACTTTTTCTTATGTGAGGAAATGGGCTTCCATACGGATTAATATACTTAAACTGAAAACAGATTCTGAATTATTTAAAAAAAAAATTGGATATTGAATATTCTTGTAGAGGGCAATCACCAAAAACTGTTGAACATAAAAGAATATGGGCCCTATTTTATCGATCTAAGGTCTGAAGCGCATGGCAGCGGTGCACTTAGTTCTTTTCCACTTTTGCTAGTTTAACGAATGAAAAAACGGTACATGGTCCAAAAGGGTTATATTTTGGGTGTAATATGCAATAAACCCATCAGAGTCTCGTCTCCCATTCCCTTTAAAAGCCAGTTGCGCTCATACCATGGCGGATTCACTATTTTCATGGCGGAATGTGTGAGCAAAAAGACTGAACGCTTCTCCAGAGAGGAATCCTTTTATTTTTAATATTTAAAAATGTTTATTTGCTGCTGCACATCTCTGTGTGTAACAAGCAGAGTGTACGCGTGTTGTGCACCCGCCTAGTATAGGCGCATATTACGAACGCGTCCTTTAAAGGTCCCATGGCATGAAATTTTCATTTTATGAGGTATTTCAACATTAATATGAGTTCCCCTAGCCTGAATATTGTCCCCAAGTGGATAGAAATGTTGATCGGTGTAAAACCGAGTTCTGGCTGTCTTTCTCTGCCTTTGAGAAAATGACAGGCCAGACGAGCCAATCCTGAAGTCTCCTGGTTTGACGTCCAAGCAGGAACGGTTACCTCCCTTTCCCCCGCCCAGAGAATCTGGCACGCCCATGCAAGCGCGAGAGATCATTAACGTTATTTGTGAACGAGTGAACACTGGCAGTTTCTCAGTGTTTGGATGTACAAATGAAAACAGAAGTCTTTCTTCAGTTCCTTCTGATCTGTGATCATTGATTTCTTATGTGTAGCTTATTATTTATTATTTGTGGACACGCAGCGGCTTCTCTCTCTCCCGACAGAACAGTGTTTTCGTGTTTTCTATCTTGTGAGTCAGTGTGTTTGTACGTCCTTGTCGCGTCTATCTGTTCTAAAATGTGCATACAGTCTTTTCTGTTTAACATCAGCAGAGTCACATCTTTAGAGATAAACTTCACACACGCCGAAGCTCGGCCTCCAACATCCCCGACCCCCAGTACTGCATCTGGCCCACAGCGGAGGCACCAAACGCGGCGTTAGATTAAGCAGAAGGGGGGTAAGCGTGAGGGTATCCGGCTAGGCTAGCCAGCTTTCCCCACAATAAACTGGATTACATTCGATTACTGCTGTTGTGTCTTTGTTTGCGCTGTGTACTCAATGCGCGTCAATGACGCTATTCATTTGATTGGAACATATCTAGAAATAATGCTATACTCAACACTTACTAACTCGTTCATCTCGCTGTAATGGTACATTGCATGTGTTACAAAGTTGGTAGAATAATGATGAAGAGGACTCGGTGTGACTGGGACTCGTGTTTATTCAGAACTCTCAGATACAAACACAATAAACTCGCGCTGACTGACAGCGCTCTCATAACTCAGTAGTTACTATAAATAACTTTGTTAGCAATCGCTTCGTCTCCGTGATGTCCGGTTCGCGAACGAATCATTCTTTTGAATCGGTTCTTTTTAGTGAACCGAACCAGTTCACCAAATCGGACTGAATCGTTCTAAACGGTTCGCGTCTCGAGTCAGCGCTGATCCATAATTTACTAAAGTTACTAACTTTCTGACATGAGTGACAGCCCCTCCGACTAGAAATAAACTAATAACCTGAAGAATATGCTAGTAACTACAACAGTTCACCCTGAACTGAGACATGCTGAGAGAACTGATGAGAAGTGAACACAGGTCCATCCGTCTCTCTGGCAGACTCGTGCCTGCTCGTGCCTCGTTAAACCACGCCCCCTCCGCTCATTTAAAATGCAAAGATGTCAGCCAATCACAACAGTGGGCGTTTTTACTGAAGTCTCACAGCAGACACGCCTCTTGAAGCAGGGCATTCAGCCACAGGGCAAACAGCAGTATAGAAAAAATGCCTTTTATTTCTAAATTAGGACATTTCATGATGTAAAAATCATACTAATAATATAAGTACACCTCAGAAAACACTATAAAATAATAGAAAAATGCCATGCCATGGGACCTTTAAATAACACAAAAAAATGCGGCATTGACTTTAGTCCAGATTTTTGTTGGTGCAGTCGTTTTCAGTTGGGCAGTCGTTTTCAGTTGCCTCAAAATAGTAACGCGCAAACAATGCGCCTGAACCAGAGGCGTAGCAAGCTTTTCAAAAGTGTGGGGGATGGATGTGGTTTGTTTGTTAACAATAAAAATGATGAATACAATGACAGAAGGGTACAAAAGGTATAACAATCAAGATATATAATATATATATTATACATACCGCAGTTTTTTTTTAACCACGGTGTTCGGTTGGGTTCTGATGGCTTGTCATATCAGTTTTTTGCTATTCTATTCTTAGGTGACGGGGACAGAAAGAGGTTAAGGAGAATTTTTTTTTACATTTTTTATTTTACTTAAAAGACTTGAAAAACCTTACTTAAACTTAAAACTTTTCTTTAAAAAACCTTGTACACATTCCTAGTGTATAGTATAATATAAAATAAATATATATAAAGATTTACACTGGCAGCTCCGAGCAGTACAGCAGCATTTAAGTATGCAATTTAATGAATAAATGTAAAAATAAAACACTACATAGACTTCACTATAAAATATACATTGTTTCTTATTAAAGCTACTGTATTAATGTTTTTCAGTCAAGAACAGAGAGTGCTTTTCTATCCCCTTTTAAAGTCCCCATAGTAGGAAATAATATGGAAGTCAATGGCTACCATCAGTCTGTGTTCAACAGAAGAAATTAATACAGGTTTGGAACAACATTAGAGTGAGTAAATAATGACAGAATTTTAGAGGTGAAAAATCCTTTAAGGACAGCATGTTCACTACTGCGCTGCTGTCAATTTAAGACGTGCATCTAATATACAGACACACGCAAATTTACTTTCACTTTACACATAACCGACTGTGTTTATGTTAACCTTGTGTGTATTTGACAGTATTAGCACAGTAAGACTACTTAGTCCAGTAATCAAGTGTTTGATAGGCTTTTAGTGCGCGCGCTCTGTGCGTTAAAACGGTGCATAAGCACGCGAATAACCGACAAGGCTTTAAAACGCATGCAAATAAGGAACTTTCGTGATTGTGAATAACTATAGTGTTCTGTGAGTATAACTCCCTGACACCAGCATTGCAAGCGTGTCTAGCACTGTGTATAGTGATTGGATATTTGCTCATATCAGCGCGTAGACTCACAGGCACACTGCAAAAACAAAACAACAAAAACAACGCAATTCACAAGCGCGTATTGAACCGTGAATGCCGTACCGAACGGTTTAATATTATAATGAGAATTGTGGCATCCCTAAAGCGTTTGTGCAAAACTGCGGGAAAACTGCAGAAAAAGTGTGGGTGTTGAACCCTCTCACCGGGAAAAGTGTGGGTGTAAAAAACGCCCCTGGCCTGAACACACCTCATTTTCGGACCAGCACACACATGGGCGAACACATGGGCGAGAGAGCATTTGCTATTTAAACAACGCAGCGCTAGACGTGAGAATGATAACTGCGTTGGGCTGAAACTAGCAAAAACAAACTGCCGTCGCATTGCGCTGGGTGTACGATAGGGCCCTATATTTTGAACCGGTTTTGGCCATAAAATGAAAGTCAATGGGGTCCCAAAAAGCAACTTTGGACCCCATTGACTTTCATTGTGTGCACTGAATTTTTTCTTTTTTTGTGATTTAGGTTACCGTCATGTTAGAATGCACATAAAACTGTCATCTTTTATATTCAGTAAATGATTGTTTGGTAACAGTGTAATTCTAGGATCACGGATGGAATCAACCCGTCCGTTAGCTGCCTGTCAGATGGATGACAGTGAACGCTGTGTTCAATAAAAAAGATAAACACGCCAGAGAGCTGTGACCCTGGTCCAGGCAAAGAGACATGAAGTCAGGCGTCAAAATGATTTTCATAGCAGATTAAGCTGGCAGCCGGGCCGTTTCAGGGGCGGGCGCAGCAAACATTCCGGATTAGGATCAGCGCTTATGTGCCCGTTAAGATGATTGCGTTTCGTGGAAAGACGCTTTCCGTGCGTTTATTGAACATGAGGATTTATCTGATCCCCTCGGTCAGCTCGGATCATTTAATGCTGCAGGGCTTCTCATCAAATGAATTCCAATGCAATACAAATCAACTATAATAGTGACAGCTGATTCATAGCATTTTCATGTTTTAAACAGTCAATTTATGTTCATGTTTAATAATCTTTTTCATTTACATTAAATAATTCAATTTAAAGAAATGATTTAATTACACGTGCTTTGTACAAAACAGTTATATTTCATTGCAAGATTTGGCAGACCGTGATAAATCTGACATAGCAGACACATTGGTTTTGGGGTTGGTTGGCACATGGAGTAATATAAGAAAGATTCTTAGCACATTTTAACATGTAACTCAACGGCCTATATAAAGAGCTTTAAAAGGCAACTGAAGCAGCCAAAAAAAGTGATTGAAGGGATTAAAAAAAAAAGCATAGAGGAATTTGAAAAACATTTTTGTTTGTTGCTTTTCTCTTGCAACCAAAGCCTTTTAATATTGTGCCAAAACCAACCTCATAATCTGTGCCAACCATACCTACATTGGGGTTGGTTGGCACAATTGTACATATAACACACTATGATCTCATGACTAAATGTACTTTTTTCAAGCAGGATTTTGTATGAATTTGAATGCTTTCATTTGTATGAAAACATGATTTCCCCCCCTAAACCTAACCTTTAGTGGGACGATAGCAGATCATACAAAAATCTTATAAATTCATATGAATTCGCCACCAATTCAACAAAATGTAAAATAGTTATGAATGGTCATGTGAGGGTATCATAAATGTAGTCATAAATAAATAAATAAAAGATTACATATTTTTTGTCGCAATATATGTCTGCTTTTTTTACCCAAGAAAAGAGAAAGTTCAAAATGACACTTCTCTAATCATTTACTCACCCTTATGTCATCCTCAATGTATATGACTTTTTCCTCTTCAGATAAACAAAAACAACGATTATAAGGAAAATAATCCATTTGTGAGTCCATATAATGTGAGAATGACTGCCGCTTGGTTGACACTTGAAAAACCACACACAACGATTGTGTCGGCATTGTGTTTTTTCACACCCGCTTATACGTTTATGGAAAGCTGAACTTGTCAACGCACCTATATAGGACAGTTTATAGTTAAAAGAGTTTCAAATAGTAGTATTTATTATTATTATTCTTACACACACATATTGTTTCGCTTCAGAAGACACTGATGCTGCATTCACACGGGGCGTCTGCGTTAACGCTTCTCGTTTACTTTGAATGGGTGACGTCATGCGTTGCCAAACTGAATTGTGGGTTCTGTTGTGTCGCTTCGCTCGCTTTGCAAGCGGCAGAAGTTGAAGATTTCTCAACTTTTCAAGCTCCAACGCAGGTGTCATCCAATCAGATCGCCCTATGCAAACACACAACAATCGTGTTCATGCAAACCTAGAGCAGACGCTATCCAATTGCATTCATTTAAAACACCATTGGATGAAGAAATGGAGGAAAAACTGATATTTGCGGTGGGTAATCACCCGGTTCTACCAATCTTTGTATACATACAGGGACACAAATCGGAGAGACCAGGCCTGGAAGGAGGTGGCAGAGATGGTTGGTGAATCTGGTATGTATCTTGCTTGTATGTAAAATGTTTGCCACCAGATGCATGGTCTAAAAGGGTTGTATAGTCTCTTAATGAGTCATGGGTGTGTTTTGGGCATAACGTGCATTAAACCAATCAGAGCCTCATCTCCCATTTAAAAGCCAATTAAGTTTGCACCATGGCGGATTCGTTATTTACATGGCGGTATTCGCAAGTGGAAATACTTTATGTTTCTCCAGAGAGGAATCCTCTAATTTTTAATATTTAAAAATGTTTGTGTGCTGCTGTGCATCCCTGTGTGTGTAATAAGAAGAGTGTACGCGTGTTGTGCACCCAACTATAGGCACATATTACTAACACACTCTTTAAATAGCACAAAAAATACATTGTTGGTCAATGGCGCAGTCGTTTTCAGTTGCCTCAAAATAGCAACACACCAACAATGCGCCTGAACACACCTCGCTTTCAGACCAGCATGCCAATGGGCGAACAGATGCGTGCGAGTGAATCTGCTATTTAAACAATGTGGCGCTGGACATGAAAATGATAACTGCGTTAGGATGAAATCTAGAAACCTGGTGTCGCATTGCGCAAGGTGTATGATAGGGCCCGTTGTGTGTGGTTTTTCAAGCGTCAACCTAGCAGCAGCCATTTGATTGCATTATATGGACTCACAAAGATTCATTATTTGCCTAAAAATCTTACCTGGAGAAAGAAAGTCATATACTGGGATGGTGTGAGGGTGAGTAAATGAGAATATTTTCATTTTTGGGTGAGCTATCCCTTTAAGATTTCATTTGCACCTTGGCTCATGAATATTAATTACCTAGAAGTGTGATCACTGGGTACTCACAATCCAGTCACGTTACACAATTAATATTCATGAGTCAAAGACATTCAGTGCTGGCTTGCTATTGAGATACAATATCAAGCCAGTTTTATATTTGCTTAGAAATTATTATAATATTAATTTATCCAGAGATAAAGTATGAAGGGTCTAACATATATGCCGTAGTCTGTGGGATCTAACAAGTAGTATACTTGTTAAAACTGAAATATTAACAATTTGACATCAAAATATATGGGAATAAAGTCAAAGATACTTTTACCTGTTTGAAAAAACAAACAAACAAACAAAAACCCCCATCAAATTATGGCCTATATTTGAAATGTGCTCCTAGAGATGCAAAACATGTTTTCAGATGAGGGGATTTGGCCTGCATATATATATAAATATAATGCATTTTTTTTATTTTATTTAACTGGCTAAATGGTTCTTAAAAGATGGCAAAATGAACAAGCCACAGCAGCACAAACTGGAGTACTGAAAGAAATAGTGTACATTAAGAACAAATAGCTTCTTTTTCAAAACTGGGCTGGCCTTGTCCTTCTTGTGAATTTGAATAAGCTCCATATTCCTTAGAGAGAAACCGTGTAGCTGGTTCTTGAATGAGAATAAGGGCTGAATATCTGCATGGTCAGCCAAACTATTTTAGCTTCCCCCACTGGTTTGTACAACGGTACACACTATCTAGGTTAGATTGGGGGGAGTAGCCTAGAACTTTCTTATCCAGAAGAGCCTATAAGAAGGAACAATAAGGCGATGCCTTAAGGGAATGTTTGCTGCTGGGGGGAGAAAAAGTTGGAGAGAATCCAAGAACAACGATTTTCTCAGATACAAATAAAGTGGGACTTTGTCTTTGTCCACCGCTCCTTTATTTGATTATTGAAGAATCCACCCGCTTCGAATGTTATCACTCGATTGAATGGGCGTTATCAGTGGTTATCAGCCCATAGGAATGGGCTAGAAGGTGCCTACTGTGCCTACTGGTAGGCTCGGAAGGCTGTTATCATCCATCCACATGGTTAATCAGCGATACGAATACAAGCGAAGACTCCAGATCCAATCCTCGAGGATTCCAGCTCGCTGGTTGTTGGAAATCTACTGGATGACGCGGCAACGTTGCGATATTTCCCGCTTGATATTTTCAGGTAAGACCATTCATACAACCGAGCATTTATACTGTAAATAATTACTCAATAAGGGGAAACAGTCCATTCATTCAAAAGCGTAATATCACGAACTCCATTCATAAAAGTGTAATATCACGAACTCCATTCATAAAAGCGTAATATCACGGAATGAATGGGGCAGACGCGCCTGCACAATTCCTTCACACAGAGACATAAAACATGCAGGATTCATATTTAAATCGTATTTTTGCCGTTTAATATTCACATACACTAGTAGTCCATCGCGATTTGATTGAAGTGTGCTGACTGGCATTGGATTTAACGTTATTCATCCAAAATTTGACCGTGACATTTCCGTGACATAGGCCTACCATAAACAGGAAATTCCATTTTCACTTTGAAAGTACAAAAATTAAAGGATTTGTTTAATTTTTATTGGAATAAAAGATATGTGTTGTATACCTTAATTTGATTACCAGAAAAAAGACATAGGCCTAAAACAAATAAATATATATTTTGTTAAACTTTTAATAAATTGCTGTTAAATTAAAGTTAAAGTTTCATGATTTCAATTAATTACACATGCTTTTTGATTAATACAATGTAGTTTAGAATTTAAAAGTTTACAATTAGACAGCATTGTGTAGTGTAAACAATTGTGCAGTGAAAATTACCACCTAGTGTCCAACCTACTCTAATACTGTACCTGTTTACACGTGAACAAAGGATCTACAACATGACAAAAGCAATTATTTATAACATGTACATTAAATATTTAATAATTGGACACAACTATGGGACAAGGCCGTGCAGCAGCAATCATCACAACAGTGAAAGGAACCTCAAGGTTATAAATGTGCAATAGACCCTTTTCACATTTCCGGGTTTCTCAGAGCGGAAGTCGTCATAGTTGGGTTAACTATTATAGCTGTGAATGAGAGAATACATTAAATATTTTTGTGATTTCACAACTTTCAAAAAGAGGGAAAAAAATAGAGTGAGATTGATAACGGCAGTGAAAAGAGAGAAATATGTTCATTTTTACCATCACTCCCATAGACGCTATTACTAAACACCCTCACAGCAGCGCTAACTTTTTTATTGTAATTTGATGCAAAAGTAATAAAATACAAAGTATTAGTGTTATAAATGTACATATATTTTAAAAAAAAAATGAAAATACAAAAAATGCTGCAGGATTTACGATATTGATGACCGTTAAAACGCATCATCACAGTCTGTGAAAAGGGTCTATTGTATAGAGTCCCATTCCTGTATTTTGCCTGGGGCCCCCAAATCACTTAATCGGCCCCTGGCTTTATGTGAGCATTAACGTTGCTAATAAGCATGTTTTTACATCTGAAGCTAATGGGGAAATTTAGTTTACTAGTTAAACGCAAAGTTAGCCTGTAAAAAGGAGTTTTTCCACACTGTAAGACTCATATTGATTAATTTAAGTGAAATATTAAAACCCAATACGTATTTTATGGCTGTTTGGAAACCTTGGGATCTTGACTAGAATGTAAAATAAAGTTCTGTGGATTTGAACAAAGCTTGGCTGGATTTGATCCCACACGAGGAAGCTTACAATTACATTCATGCAAAAGATAAATGGCAATATATTAGAAGTAAATAGAGAGGTAAATGTGGTGTCGGTGTGTGTCACATTTATTGCTGTCCTCGACATTGAACTTGAAAAAATAAAACCCAAAAGCACAGGTCTGCCTGTCAGTCTGTTTATCCAGGTGTCTGCCTGCCTGTGTAACATTAATATCTCTTTACCTAATATTTTGTCTCCCTTTACAGCAACAATTTCAAGTTTGAAGATGGCCCAGAGAGGTAAGCCTTACAGTTGCTAGGCAAGTGTGCCTGAGAACGATGGTATGATCTGCAACACTGTCTTTTATTATTACTGATGTATTACTGACTAGCTTTTTCTTTCTTTGTTGTTATTCAATAAGAGAGAACTCCAATCAGTCCAAATCAAAGGGAAACCCTGAAATCCTTCTTTAAGGAAGGAATGACAAAAGTAGGTGGCGAATTGATTCCGAGAGCTGCATCGGCCACTGGTTTGGACACTAGTGTCATAGAAGTAAGGTTTACTTTAGTGCTACACTAACAAACAACGTCAAATAAACATTGGTGTAATACTCTTTTGTTATTCTTTCTTTTTCAGAACTGGATTGGTAATTACAAAAGAACCATTTCAATGACAAAATCTTCGTCTGAACCCCGGCCATCAAAGGCCAAAGCTCATGTTAGAGAGCTGTCGCCTTATAATCTTTTTTGTAGGGACATACTTCGACACAAAGGTGAGAGACAAAATGTAATGGCTGCTTTTAATTGTTATACTAAATGGTTTGTTGTTGTACATAGTGGCCCTGTTTACATCAGGGGTTTTGAAACAGATTTTCAAGATGGGATCTGGCAAGTACTTCACTCACACAAATTGCATTCATCAGAATAAGACTGCTGAGTTGTTACAGAGAAATGGGTTTCACAACACAAGTAAACCAGTGTGTTGGACAGATTGTCGTTGTATAAATTTACTTTAAAAAAGAGATGCTGACTCTAAAGTGTTAAGTTTTCTGTGCATCTACTTTTTCCTTAGGCTCAATGAATGATATTAAGGGCAGGTGGGCCACATTGGCGGAAGAGGAAAAAATTAAATACTCCCAAGAGGCAGCAGCACTGAGGGCACATGGGCAGGACCTTAGCCCTGAGATGAGGGATGCCCGAATCAAAATGCACCTTAAAAAGCTGAAGTTAGAGGTTTGGAAACATGCTTAATTTGTTAGGCATTAGTGGTATTATTGTATTATTAGATGGAAGGATGATTGACAACAATTGTGATGTGATCAGAACATTGTGACAGACAACTGGATTGTTTATCTGTAGATTTTTTTCCTCATTTCAAATGAATTCATCCCAAATAAATATTCTAGCTGATTTTTGTTTACAAGGCTATCAACAACAAATATTCTCACATTGAAGAAATTGTCAAAGGCTCATACCACCCTCTCAAACTTAATTCCTACTGGTGGGTCTAGTCTATTCAGATCAAGTTGGTCAATTGAAGCATTAGAAGTCACAAATGGCCATGAGTCAAATTTGTAGTTGGATATTGGATTTTATATAAACACAGCTAATGTATAGTTAATGCAACCCTGGTGGTCCTTGCCAAGCCCTGTTATAAGTTGTTTCTTCAGTGTGTGTTAGATTTTTAAAAGTAGGTTTTGTCTATTTTGTGTATAAATGTACTATTTTTGTGGTTGTATTCTTTATCTAAATATTGTAAAGGTGTCCAAGCTTGAGGATCTGGGTGTGGAAACTGCCGTTTTATCATTTGACCGCCAGAAGTCCACACTAGAGGTGTTCGAACTGAGCAGCAAAGGAGCCACTGATTTCCTTGATTCGTCGGACACAGTGAACAACTTTGCACTGCATTTCAAAGGTATTGGTTATATGAAAATCCACAGAAATGGACTCTGGTCCATTTAGTGCAAATATACATAATACAGTTTTATGAAATTAATTGTTGTCTGTTGTTACATCAGTAGCCAGCTCCTCAGCCGCAATGCCTAAAGATCAAGTCGGTGTTCTGGTAGGAAAAGTGCAAGAGCTTTTCAACCAAAAATATAGTAAGTATAAGTTCAAATACTTTTAAAACTGATTTGAAGAAACTGCTTATCTTGATAACCTAATATACCTTCATGAATCCATGGCATTATTATCAAATGAATAAATTAGCTAATGTACCCATCAACCATTAGATTATGACACCTTACCAAAATGACTGTTTGCAGCCTGTACATTGGCTATCAACTAGATGAGAGTCACAATTGTCCAACTGTGTAACGTGTGCATGCATGTGTGTGCCCGTGTCTTTCAGAGGAGGCTGGAGGTACTGGAAGGCTCCCCTACCAGTCCCTGGTGAATCAGGGCATGGCCATTAACGTTGTTGGACTGCCCAACAGCCTATCCCTCAGAAAGCCTTCCTTTTATGGAAGGAAACAATTGGAAGCAATTTTAAAAGCTGCTGAGGAGATTTCATTTGAAATAAGTAAGTGACATTACCATAATTTCCTTTCTCCACTTGTGTTTTGGCAAACCATTTGGCTCTATGCAAAGTGGGGAAAAAAAGTTAGCTAAAGAATAATTCAGGCCTACATGTGAGTCTTTGTATAGTGCTGGCCATTGCATCTCTCTCCGTCTCTTCATCCCAACTGGTCAAGGCTGCCCACCCTGAGCCTTGGTTCTGCTTGAGGTTTCAGCCTCTTAAAGGGGTCATGATGCGATTTCTTGTTTTCCTTTCTCTTAAGTGTGTTATGTAGCTGTTTGTGCATGTATAAGATCTGCAAAGTTACAAAGTCTCAAACCCAAAGAGATATTCTTTGTAAAAGTTACGGCTCAGCCACACCTTCCTAAAACACTTTATTCAAACACACCGACAAATCTACGTCAGTCTATGGGGGCAGAGTTTCATAACACCACCCAAATGTATACGCAAAGAAAGAAGGCATAACTTTTATTCTCGTCGGCGCCACCATGTCATTGAGACGCTGTGTTTTTCATTGCGAAAGCCAAACTACTTTGTTTGGCCTTCCAAAAGAGGAGACAATTAGAAAACAGTGGCTAAGCTTTAGTTACAACTCTGTTCTAGAACAGCACAACCCAAATATTCGACTGTGCTGCGCATTTCGGAAGACCTGGGAGAACACAGACCGTTTCTACGATAACAAATGCAAACTTACCAATCCGATACTTTTGATGCGTTTCAGAAAGGCAGGGCATAGAGAAGCAATTACTTTTTTAAATCTAAAACCGCATAAACACATTGCATTAAACCAAAAACACAAAATAATGTTCTTTTTAGAACCATCATATGACCCCTTTAAAAGGAAGTTTTTCCTTGCCTCTGTCACCTAGTGCTTGTTCATGGGAATTGTTGGGTCTTTGTTAATAATATTATAAAGAGTATGGTCTAGACCTACTATGTTTGAAAAGTGCTGTGAGAACTTATGAATTGGCACTATATAAATAAAATTTAATTGGAACAGATTAAGGTTATAGATTCTGTATGTGTCTTTGACAGTTTGTAAGGAATGTGACAATATTTCTCAGTTTCGGCATTATAATGGAACACAATTTCTAAAAAGGCACCTCTCCAGAATATCCTATAGTTGTTTAGTTGAATGTGACTAGTGACTGTGGCCCTTGGTAATGGTTTTTATCTTTTTCATGCTCATCAAACTATTCACTAATTCAATTCTATGTATATAATTCCTGCAAATTACATTCCTTCATTGATACTGCTATGTGATTAATTATTTTTCTCCAGTAATGCAGGAAGGCCAATTATTTGTTATGCTCATGCTACACAAATGTTTTTTTTCCCACCTAAAAATATCAATCAGATGCTGCACAATTGAACCCCACTGACATGGCAGAGGGAATGTCAGAGCACATGGATGCAGAAGGTACGCTGAGTTGTTTTTATTTTATCTTTAAATAAATATATAACATTAAACTTAAAGGGTTAGTTCACCCAAAAATGAAAACTATCCCATAATTTACTCCTCCTCAAGTCATCCTAGGTGTGTATGACATTCTTCTTTCAGACGAATAAAATCAGAGTTATATTAAAAATGTCCTGACTAATCAAAGCTTTATAATGGCAGTGACTTGTTGGGTCATTCGTGAAGTCCATAAAAGTGCAGCATCTATACATCATAAAAGTGCATCTGTCCGTCATAAAAGTGCATCTATCCATCATAAAAGTGCATCTATCCATAATATAACTGCTCCACACGCCTCCGGGGGGTTATAAAGGCCTTCTGAAGCTAAGTGATATTTTTCTTTGTGTAAGAAAAATATCCATATGGAAGACTAAAATAATAGCTTACGGCGGTCAGTGGTACGCAAGTCGACTTACGGCGAAAGAGTAACCCTTGAACCCTTTACACATGCGTATTGACGAACGCAGAAGCGCAGAGGATAGAGCAAAACAAAACACTGTTCATGAATTAGAGTCTAAAACGAGAATTTTTAAAGCAGAGAATTTCGATATAAGAGAAGAGGGGCTTGAGTTTGTTGCCCAGCCCTATCCATGAGAGCCGTCAAAGCTTTAGATTTTAGTCTATAAAGTTTTAAATATGGATATTTTTCTTACACAAATGCGTCACTTCGTTTCAGGAGGCCCTTTTTTAATATAACTCTGATTGTATTCGTCTGAAAGAATAAAGTCTATACAGTCGTATAGACTTGAGGGTGAGTAAATCATGGGCTAATTTTCATTTTTGGGTGAACTATCCCTTTAAGAAACATAGTTTAAAGCTACCCTGTGTGATATTTTCCCCCATCTAGTGGTGAACTTGTATATGACCATCCAGTGAATATTAGTTTCTGTTCCTCTCAATTCCGATTTCGTTTTAACTCCTACGGTGGCCGATTTAGTCCAAGATTAATATGGCTTCCAGTTCGACCTCGTCCACATTCAACACGGTGCCATCGAGTGTTAAAACGCCAAAGGCGAAGCTTGAATTTACGGGTATGTCCCTCTTTGGCTAATGTACTTTCAAGATGGAGGGGCAACATGGCGATCCGCATTCGAACCCTCACCCGTATGCATTTTCAATGGAATATTATAAACTTACGAGAATACTTTATTACTTGAAAGAAGTAAATATACATTAATGAGCACATATATTTTTTAAAGAACTAAGTGTTTTTAGCTAAGAATAAACTAAAAAAAAGTTACACAGTGTAGCTTTAATAAATATGTAACAGTGGTCATTAAACAGCACATTTGACCACTGTATACATTATTGAAATAATAAAATTAAATCAAAAGATTAAATTTTCACCTTTGTGTTATGGTTTAATGTTTTCAAATCAACAGACACAGCAGATGCCGTCCAGACAAAGTCGGTGGAGGAAATATTAGAGGCCATGTGTGAAAATGGTAATCGTAATACATTTTACCAAATGCTACAAATCAGTTTTTGGTATTGCTTAATTTCGAGCTTAATTAAAAATTCTGTTCTGAGAAGTCTGCTATTGACATTTGACCCAAAAATTTTAAAAAAAATTACATTTTATGGAGACAGTATTTATCCAGGTGACATTAAACAGTATATATAAGGTTGGTATTCTGATCATTTATACTTTGAATTGGCTGTTGAGATTTAGATGCAAATAATGTGACTGTCTATTTTTAATCACTGATTTACTAATGAACTATTGACAGTACAAATGCTGACAAACTGAATTATACATTTGGGATTAAGTTTCAAAATTTGAATTAAGAAAGTTGTTATTGTGTTTTGTTTTATTTACTTAAGGTGCACAGCAGATGGAAGAAGATTCCACAGAAACAGACACTACTGTAGCCATCGTGATGACTGCAGATAAAGGTATCTTTCCACATTGGGGTTATTTTTATTTACCAGGAAGTCCCATTGAGACAAATGAGCTCTACCTCATAGTAGACCTGGCCAAGACTAGCAGCAGCACAGATAAAAAACGTTTCAACAGATTACAATAAGAACAGATATGGAAACAGAAGCATAGACTAAAAAATTAGACAGTGACAAACTGACAAATCACTCTCCAATCCTTTAATTTAGGATACAACAGCATTAAACTAGATTCACTTGTAAGTCTTTCAAGGGGCAGATTCCAGGCAGAACGTGCAGAATACATAATCAATTAAAACTGAGTTACCCCTCTGTCTCAGGTTTGATTTACATCCATTTCTGAAATGGAAAACCTTATTTCAGGGATATACTAAAGCTGCTTTATGAAATGGAACCCAGGAACTCTTCTTTGTTGACCTGCTTTTATCTTAGGATTGAGCATCAGCAAGATCTGAGATGAATTGATGTGATATATCCACATTTTCATTTGGCAACAGTTGAAAATTGGCAACAAGCTGCCTTTGAGAGCTTTGCTTTGAATATGGTGATGAGTATGATTTCAACTAACTGGTTTGACTTCCAAAATATTTGTGTTTTTCCTTTGGTAGATGGAGGCAATTTGTGCTGTGTCTGCCGTGTCCATTTTGATGACAAGAAGAAGAACGCAAGAAAGAAGTGGCGTTCATGGTCACAGTGCACAGTGTGCCAATCATGGTCACACACTGCATGTGGTTTTAAAAAGAAAATGTGCCTTCACTGCCAGTGTCAAAACACCATGCAAACACCCTGAACCTATTCTACTTGTTTTTACTGTGTTCGCTCCAACCAAACCACACACACACACACACACACACACACACACACACACACACACACACACACACACACACACACACACACACACACACACACACACACACACACACACACACACACACACACACACACACACACACACACAACACACACACACACACACACACACACACACACTCATACATTTTAAAATGTATTAAGAGCCTTTTCATCTTTTTCATTAAAATATTCTTTATATGCTGCAAATTTGTTGTAATGATTACACTTCACTAGTAAGAAGAAAATATATTTTTGTTATTTTCAATTCCCCAACTTTTATTAATTGTTATCGTTTGTTGGCACCATCAATGTGGTCTCCTTTAAACTGTGCCATGTGGGGACCAATAAAGTTCTATTGTACTGAATTGAGTCTCCATGTTTTTATATATATCATGTTTCATCATTGGTTAAGTAGGGCTGGGTGTTAGCAAGGACCTTACCATTATATTCAAAACAGTGGGTCACAGTATTTCATGTTATGATTAAATGCTTCACGTAACTTTCAATTGTTCACAGTCCTGCTGTCACTGGGAGATGTTTGGCAAAATGGTTATTGAAAAGATGGTTTATGTCAGAGATACTTGTGAAAACTTTGGTATACAGTTGAACACTACAATTTAATTTTTAAACTTTAAATATAATGGTTGCTATGGATGCTGCTATCACTGAAGCCACCTAGTTCGCATAACGTACTTCCACTCGGAAGTATTTTCTACACATTCTCCGTGTTATGCTTTTCTTTTAATGATTAACATTTAAGAGAAAAAAATAAGGGTATAATTTTATCTGTGTTAAGGATATCAATTGTTTCTCCTTGGATTCTGAGAAATAAAGTTTATTGTCAGTTTATGCGAGGGAGGACCGGGTGCGTTCCACTACTGCTTGGAGTTGTCTGCCATGGATGGACTACACTCTAAAAAAAAAGGCTCGTAATCATAGGGGAACCTTTTTTAGTGCTATATAGCACCAATTTTGGTGCTTCAGTGGTTCTTCAGCGGTTCTTCAGAGGTGCTATATAGCACCTTAGTCAAAGAACCGGTGAAGAACCGCTGAAGAACCTCTGAAGAACCGCTGAAGAACCTCTGAAGAACCGCTGAAGAACCACTGAAGCACCAAAATTGGTGCTATATAGCACTAAAAAAGGTTCCCCTATGATTACGAGCCAAGAACCATTTTTGGTGCAATATAGAACCTTTTTTTTTTTAGAGTATACATTCCAATTCAAAGTGCCACTGGTGGTCACTATTATTTTATATTTAAGTCACAAATATCAATTATTTGAACAAATAACCATTTCTTAAAAATAAAAAAAAACACTTTCTTGAGATGAATACAAAGAAATTAATTGTCATGTTTTTTAAATGGCACATGAGTTTTGGTAACATGGACAGAGAAAACATGCATCCATCTTTTGTGATTTATGAGGACACAAATTTGTATAATTAGGGGTAGTGTAGGGGGATAGAATGTACAGTTTGTAAAACCTGTACAAACTATAAAAACCATTACGTCTATGGAATGTTCTCACTTTGATAGCAAAACAAACCTGTGTGGGGGGGGGGGGGTATTACTTATGTTGTGGGATTGTAAATCTGTTTACAGTCAGAAAAAAACAAACAAACAAACAAAAAGCTTAATTATATATAGGCTATGCCTATTGAGCCTTCAAAGTGCTCTATGAAACTACAGCAGGAATGGCTTGTGTGCTTGAAATGAGAAAATTAAAACTTTGTTGTAGAGCTAAACCAAATACATCGTTAGAAAGGTCTTGACATGGAGAGTAACATATGTAAGTATGAAGATTCGACATGGCTCCTGTTTCGAAATACCGACCTTTGAAACATCACCTTGGTGCATGTTTGAAGGCTTATAATTAAGCAATAAAAGGGGCTAAAGACATGGGACCAACTGTTATAGAGAGCTCTTGTCCTCAGTTATGTGAATATAGTTGACAATTTGGGACACTGTCAAGTATGGTTAAATATAAATAGATACAAATAATTTTAACCCATTTAAAAATTAGAAATTTAAAATCTGATTACATAGAAGTGTTTACAATCCCCCTAAACTCCTCACTGTACTCTCAACTCACTATTTGCAACCTCCAATTCTAAGAAAAACACTAATATTTTAAAAACTACAATTCCCTAAAGCTACTCAATGCAGCTTGATACAAATCAGCACGACAGTTGTAGTTCTTCTGGTTTTCAAATTAGGGTTGTAAATTAGGGTTGTAAAAAGATATATCTACTGAATATATCTAATATCTAGTACAGCCAAGCTATTAATTATACTGTATCTAGATGATCTACGTTAAGAAAATGTAAGTATGTTGGTTTATTTAAGATATTTTAGCCGAAATAGGAGTTGAACCCGTGAACCCCGCCCACAACACGACATACTTCCGTATTTCTCAGAATCGAAGGAGAAATTGTTAAAGTGTTAACATGAACATATCGTATTGTAGAGTTATCAAGTTTTGGTTTTTCTGTGGACAAATGTTGAATTTAGCATTTATAAATTAAAAAAGTGTCTGTGAATAAACTACTTTAGGGCGGAAGTATGTCCTGCAAGCTGCGTGATTTCAGCATAGCAACCACCATAGCAACTAAACGCAAGATAAAAATACAAATGTTAGATACATTCACTGAACAACGAATGTGAAAATAAAATGAAAGCAGCCAATTGGAAGAAGAAGAGAAAAAAAGGTTAATCTACATAGGCCTGTATCTGGAGCATTTCAAGCCAATATAATGGTCCTGTATGAAGAACCTACCGTATGAGGCACATTTTCTGGCGGATTATGACTAAAATCATTGTATGTCATTTATTAAGTAAATTACTTTTCATTGACTTCACGTGTGCTGTGACAATGGCTATAACTCATTGTGGGAAAGCAGTTTTGAAGAGTCAATAGACCTGTATGTTCCCTTTTATTGTTTTTACAAACTTATAGTTGCTTCAGATGATTCAAGATTCAATACTTTATTGCAATTTCAGCTCAGTCGAAGGGAATTTGGTTTGGTGAGATCACAAAAAAACAAAACACCCCTCACACATTGACCACATACAGTAAATAAGTGATATGGTTATCACAATATGGTAAACAAACAATTTTGTAAACCAACTGTATTTGTGCTTAAATACAGTAACTTACCTAGTAAAAAACATATTTTGAGAGGAAAATATTTATTTGGATTAAAAAAGATTATGAAGTACAGGTTTGAATATACAGTCTGAGGATTTTAGGCCAGTTGGGACTTTTTTTCTACTCATTGTTATCATTGTCATCCTCAGTGTCATCCTCATTGTCATCATTATCACCATCATCATTGTATACCAGTGTCTGTATGCTTGACATGGGAAGGGCCTGACACAAGTATGGGTTGTCTACAGGAACAATGTCTGGTACATGTGTGTGAAACATCACAGTGGCTAGATGTCGTTTTCTTTCCAGCTGTTGGAGACGTTGGATGAGAGCAGCTTTTGCACCAGGCTGATCTGTGTCTTTGATGGCAGAGCACAGAAAGGCATGCTGCTGATGGAGATGTTCGGTTACAGTTCTCATTTCCTGGTAAAGCATGCGCTTTTCTTCAGCTGCCCGAGTCTTCATATGTAAGGCATCAATCCCTCGCCTTTTTAGACTCCTCGAAACATTATCTTCTTCTATCTGGAAGACAAAAGAAATAAGTGCCATGTCATGTAACCAGGTGGTTTCTAAAATGATGGTCATGTAGTTGTGGTTAGTAAGCGGTTGTCAGGTTGTTTCTAGAGTGACTGCTGTGTGGTTGCTGGGGTTCGGTAACTATACTTACAGTGTCATCAAAGCAGAAGTAGACATGCCAAGAGGGATCGCATGCTTCCTGAAAATCAATTGTTGTAGGGAAGATGCTCATCTGCGGTGGCCACTGAATGCGGTTGTATTCTTTTATGGCCTGTCTCAGTCTCTTGTTGGAGCTGGCAACCTGCTTGGACAGTCTAATGGCAATGCCCTGCCCATCTGTAGCAAAGTTAGAAAAAACGCATACAGCGTTGAATTTATTCATTTGTATTATGGTCCTTTTCAAAGTTGATCTTAATGTATCTATTTATCCACAGCACTTTACCTGGATATTTTCTTTTCAAATGGAGGAGGACTGCTCTCTCCCTTGCTTCAGTTCTAGCCTTGCAGATTAGTTGGCCTCGGAGTTCACGGTCAACATCTTTAAGGGTAGACTGGAAGTCTGAATCGGATTCTTGCCATCTCCCAATCCGGTGTTTTTTCTCCATGTTCTGCAGAGAGTCCTCAATTCTACAATGATCAGCAAATACATCTTATTAATTGTTATTTATACACTTGCTCAGAGAACGGTAACAGACAGATTACTGCTTACTTACTCCGTTTCACACTCCATCTCCGACTCATGAGTCCCAGATCTATACATTACAAAAAACAAAACACAGCACAAAAATTCAGTACCAAGCAGAAAGCATTACTATGGTACACCTGACCAAACAGTGTATATGTTATAAGGGAGGCCATGGTAGTAATTGATTACTAATCGCACCATATTAAATTACTGCAGTATTACAGCAACTCTTAATTTATAACCATTGTGACAGTTTCCTTCAAAACTATGCTGTCGCTGATTTAACACCTAGGCTTTCATGTTGAAGTACATCAGCAGAGCACTTAAGGATGGCTGTAATTACCATATAGTCTTACATAAAAACATTGAACTCTTACTTGAACTTATAGAACTGAATCAGTTTGATGATGTAGTCCCTTTTCCATCTACAGACAGTGTCTGGAGAACAGATAAAGACATTACTACTGAGTGTATTTCATTACTGTACACGGAAAGTTAAGTATAATGTATTTGCAATATCTTTGCTAATAATATTCATGACCTTCATACTGTATTCAAGACATTCATGCATTCACTTTAGTTGCTCACTTATTGGTTTCTGTTTCTGTTGGGCTAGCTCCATCTCCCTTTTCATCCACTTCTCCATGTCTCCCTCAGAAACCAACACTAGACAACAAAAATAACAGGAAACAAGACAACATCAATACTGCATACTCCGCTTGTAAATGGAATCTAAAATTCTCCCATTTACAACTATTGTTACCTGCTTCTTATGTGCACTGTTTACCTGGTGCCTCTCTGATGACTGATGAGATATCTTCTTGAGCGAGAATCGATATTTTCTCTGCTCGGTCAAGTCTTTGCAGGAGCTGTATCTCTGCAAAGACAGTTTAATTTACTTATGTTGACCAATTTGTGAGTGATCAGCTTCACTCCAGAAAATATAAAATGTATAAACAATGAACCACCAACACAGAATTTGCATAGGTTATGCAGCAGTGGACAAACCTAGGTCAGTTGATTTCCTCCGTCCATAATGCAAAAGGGCATCAGTCAACAGGTCAAGGCGATGAGATGGAGTCATCTCCTTTGTGACTCTGGCAAATCTTCGGAGGTAAGACCACAACCTTTCCATTCCTTCCCCGTCTGTGAGCCCAAACCCATCGAGCCGCCTAGTGCTGTACTTGATCTGTGATTAAAGCAAAGTGGTAGAATATCACAGATACTGACACTGAGCATGATCCAGATCAAAAAGCTTCATTCAGACAGAATCATTTCTATAGAAATGCTGTGTAAATAATTTGCTTAGAGTAATCAAATAGTCCGCTTATCGTGTTCATATTGTGTGTGTTTGGTGTGTGTGTGTGTGTGTGTGTGTGTGTACATATGCTTGCTGTGCGTCATGTGATGTTTTCCTCTACGGAGTATTCCTGCTCTGCTGGCTTTTTTTGGTGCATAATTATTGCCCCGGTTCTCTCACACCTACTGTATGTTACTTGAGTGGAGTGTAATGCTTTCACCTTGACCATTCAGACAGGGCTTGGCGCAGGAGAGGACCTAGGTGTAGCTTATATTATTTTATTTTATAAATCAGAAAAAATATCGAAGCTGTTAATTTATATTTATTACTTTATATTCATGTAGTAATTATACAAATTAAATAGTAATCTGCATAAAACATGAAGAAAAAGAAAACAAATTTGGTTTTAACAACCATCTGCTTATAGTGATTTGACCCAGACAGATGTGAGATGAGCGGTTTCCACTGTATTGTCCTAAAGGGTGCATCTCTAAAACAAGTTTAGACAAACACCAGGTGGGAAAAACGCTAGATTAAAGATTACTTTTAGGCACATCTACTTAATTTCAGCCGTGCAGTTGATAGACAGGAAAATGGAGGCCAAACAGGGAGTGAATGATGTGTGACACAGGTCCTGATGTCTCTATAAATTCAGTGAATTACCTGGCAGGGCAATTTGTGACCATAAACATGAAATGCTGGTACGGCCAAGGAGATGTTGTGAGGTATGTCCTTCCCTGATTTCTGATCGAACACAGTAAGGCATAATTTTGAGTTAATGTGTCAAGGTCTTTTCTCAAAACAATAATTCAGTTTTATACAGAAAAAAAAGTACTTACATGCAAATGTGAGGCAACAACACAGGCAATGTCATACACTACTCGCAGGTGTATGTTCTTGTCCTCACATCTTCGAAGTAGCTCATCGATGACATACAGCGGATAGGCTAATCTATTTCAACACAAATGTTAATGATGACACTATATAACTGAGGAAATGTACAAAATAATTATACAATCTCCAGCATCAAATTAAATACCCAAATACTCAATAAAAAAGAAAAAAAATATTTTTTTCTTATATTAGTGAAGATTAGAGAATGGTGGCAAAGTTATAATTTTGTAATGTTTTGGAATCACCCATATACATTCCATGAGGTTCATGTATGGCCCCACTTTATATTAGGTGGCCTTTACTATGTACTTCCATCAAAAAATAAGTACACTTTACTTATTGTGTACATATTGTATTGCACACACTTTTGCTGTTATTGAGGTGGGATACGGGTAAAGTTAGGGAAAGGTGTGGTGGTATGGGTAAGTTTAAGGGTAAAGTTAGGGACAGGTGTGGTGGTATGGGTAAGATTAAGGGTAAAGTTAGGGACAGGTGTGGTGGTATGGGTAAGTTTAAGGGTAAAGTTAGGGACAGGTGTGGTGGTATGGGTGAGTTTAAGGGTAAAGTTAGGGACAGGTGTGGTGGTATGGGTGAGTTTAAGGGTAAAGTTAGGGACAGGTGTGGTGGTATGGGTGAGTTTAAGGGTAAAGTTAGGGACAGGTGTGGTGGTATGGGTGAGTTTAAGGGTAAAGTTAGGGACAGGTGTGGTGGTATGGGTAAGTTTAAGGGTAAAGTTAGGGACAGGTGTGGTGGTATGGGTGAGTTTAAGGGTAAAGTTAGGGACAGGTGTGGTGTATGGGTGAAGTTAGGGTAGAGTTAGAGACAGGTGTGGTGGTATGGGTAAGTTTAAGGGTAGGGTTAGATGTAAGGGAAGGGTCAACTGTGTAATTACAAATGTAACTACAGAAATGAATTACAGATGTAATTACATGCAGGTATTTTTACAAATGTAAGTACAATGTAAAAACGTGTGTACACAATAAGTGCATTGTATCAAATGATTAATTTAAATGTTAGTACATAGTAGTTAAGGCCACCTCTTATAAAGTGGGTCCAAATATATATATATATATATATATATATATATATATATATATATATATATATATATATATATATATATATATATATATATATAAACAAGTAAAATATATTTTATGTTAGGGTCATGCTATTCTAAGCATTTTATGAATAGGAAGAATCAAACAGGGGAATTATCATTCTGGAACACTATCTGGGTCTAACACTGGGTCAATAGTCAGAGATGTCACTAATGTGGCATAGACTTGCCGTTCTCCTTGGCTCATGTTGATAAACATTAGGGGCATTTCATGACGACAAGAGGCTCCAAACACTCCTGTAACATCAAGCTTCTTTGCCTGTTTTTGTGACCTCAGCACGTTGCCAGCCTTGAAGTTACTGCAGTCCTAAAGATTTACGGAAACATAGATTTATGGGAGGAATAACTATCTTTTTTCATGAGTTAAATTAATATTTCATGGACTCAGTCTGCAACTATGACTAACCTCGTGAGGCTTTGAGCTGTCAACATGTGATAGAAGGTATTCCTCTACATCCTTTTCATCAACAAACATGCGTGTTCCATGTAATGGCTCAACCGCACTTGTACCTGAGCTTTGCTTCCTCACAAGGCCAAAGTTGGCATCCAATGTCACAATCATATCTCCATCCGCCTAGAAAACAAACACTTACAGTAATCCTTGTTTTGTATCTGCAACAAGTTTATACATTTATACTATTATTATTTTATTATAATACCTTATACAAAAATTAACAAAGTTTGCAGATATCAATTCAATGCCATTAGGTCATGGAAAATGCAATCAGTTTAATCAAACAAGAACCACGCTGGAACTTGAACCAACCTTTGGACATGCTGGGCATATGGTCCCATCATCTAATTGTGGGCAAATATCTACCAAACTTCTTTGTCGGAAGTGGTGATGCCTAAATTGGGATATGGATTCTCCCACCAGGGCTCTGTAGAGTGTGTTAACCTAGGGTATAAGCAGCAGTCAGAGAAAACATTACTGTTTCGTATACTTACATCTAGAGATGGTGGTTCACTCAGAAGTTGTTATTTTATAGAAAATATAAAGAATACTTTAGCATGCAAATGTACAATCCTAGATGGTTCCATAATTTTTTACTTTTAGTTGTGATAATTAATGATGTAGTACAATCAAGGAATTTTCACATCCATCTTCCATGAAAGTAATTGAAATGTTCACTTCACAGACAAGACTTCAAACTGACCTCTGCAAACTGACTTACCTCAGCAAGTGTGAGGTTATTTTTCCAGCGCATGGTGTTGCAAAAACCCTCAACAGAAACTTGACACTCCAGTGACAGACAAACAAAAAGCTCTAGCAGAGGGATGGAGAAGGCAGTCTGAGGCTTGTCGGCTGTTGCTGGCCAGAGCCCATACCTTAGTAGAGTGCAGGTTTCTGGTTCACACGCACACATATTGACTGTGACAGTGCAGAGCCGTCCTGTCAAATAAAAAGGGGGAAATAAAATAAAAAACATAACCAAGTACTACTATAGAGACTACCATATCAGCATAAACTAAATCACATGAGTGTGTTACCTATAACTTAATGTTTGTTATTATCAGCAAACAACTTGTGTATCACAAATTTGATGAATTCCTTATAGGAAATAATTACTCCACATGTAATAGGATTGAATTCCTTAACCTGTCAAGAAAATTAAATTTTTCTCAGCTGCTTTGGTACATTTCTCAGATCAGAATTGAAATTCTCAAAAAAGCAGTTTCTCATTTCTTTGAACAAGTTGCAAATGCTTTGGTACATCCATGCAAATGATTCTGTACAATTCTCTGCTGTTTCCATTATCAATTTATTATAATGGGTATCTGTTGAATAGTCTCACTCCCCACAACATTTAGGCATTAATACATGCAAAATGGTTGAACAAGTTGTCATATGTCAATCCTATTTCTATACATTTCCATTAGACGTTCACATTTCTACTTTAGCTTTTTCTCTTTGTGCTATGCAGTGCTGTCTTTTCCTTTCTGTATCGCAATGACATGGTCTGTCAACAAATTACAGCACAAACAGTAAAAGTGTAAATGTTTATCTTGTCCAGTCTCTTGCATTCAAACTCACACATACACTAAGGTGTAACCTACAATTTACAATAATTGTACATAAGAGTACACTGTGTTATTGACAACATGACTAAGCAATTTGACTGTCTTATTCATACACAATGACACAAGGACTTGTCATTCTGATGGCACTGACATGTTCACTGACACAGATATTTACTTTTGAGAGATGAACTAAGGATTTTGAGCAAGAGACTGGCTTTTGCAGGTAATCCATGGTGTTTTGCTATTTGTAAGAATTTTTTTGAGAAATGCACTTACTGTTTTGCAAATGTCGAGGATGATTCGAGAAATGTACCAAAGTTACTAAAAACTGTAAGATTTTGTATCATGTAAAATTACAAACCTGTGCTGACAATGACCTTCATGTCCTTCGTGTACACAGCATGGGTGCCATGGCCTTCGGGTAAATTTAGGAATAACCCCAGGGAGGATGGTTCATAGTGGTCATTCTGTAAGACATATTGATAGCTCTTACCATGTTAAAACAACAAACTTAGTGACAGTTGATATTACATAGTGCTAAAACAATTTGAAATATCTAATGAATCTGTTGAAATTACTGTGAATTTGCTGTTTATATATATATATATATATATATATATATATATATATATATATATATATATATATATATATATATATATATATATATATATATATATATATATATATATATGTATGACTGCATGCTATTGTTCTTACATTCCACTTATCAGAAAGATGGAGTGAATTTCTGTGAGTCCTCTTCAAACAAGCCTCACAAAACACTGCAGTGGTGCTGCACTCAATGCACCTATAATCAGCATGTTTAAGGCAGACAACACACTGGGCAGTGATTGGTGCTGAACATTCAAACGACACCTTAAGCATGTCATCCTTGACTGCATCCCAAGCATGAAGCTCTCTCTTCTTTGCCTTACTGTATGCAGTCTCAGAACATGAACTACAGCTCGGTGCCACATCATCAGGTTCAGACTGTTGAGCAGTAATAGACATGTAAGGGTCGGAAGGGTGGGTCTGTTTGGAGTCGGGCTGGGGAAGACCTTGACTAAGGTAAGAAACCTTTGCAGGGCCAGTGATACTCCTCCTCACCACCTTAATCTTAACGCTCCTGAAACGTGTTTTAACTGCTTTTCCCATATCTGAAATCAAAATATTTGGCAATTATTAAATAAAGCACAGTGTAAGCCGTACTTATTATCACAGCCTAAAAGACAGAAACACATCAGTGAACATGGGATGCAGATGAGGGATATGTATTTGGCGCCATAGATAGATATCAGAATCATATATATATATATATATATATATATATATATATATATATATATATATATATATATATATATATATATATATATATATATATATATATATATATATATATAATGTATGTCTATTTGTCTGTGTATCTATCTATCTATATATTTATATATATAGAAAGATACACAGACAAATAGACATACATTATATATATATATATATATATATATATATATATATATATATATATATATATATATATATATATATATATATATATATATATATATAGTCAGATGATATATATATATATAGATAGATAGATAGATAGATAGATAGATAGATAGATAGATAGATAGATAGATAGATAGATAGATAGATAGATAGATAGATAGATAGATAGTCAGATGATATATAAATAGTCTTACAGTATAACTTTGCGTTTAACTAGTAAACTAAATTTCCCCATTAGCTTCAGACGTAAAACATGCTTATTAGCAACGTTAATGCCAACTATATTCTAATAACGCAATAACATTAACAAACACAATTGCAATACGGTTCTCTCATGTCACGCAATATTAAAACAATTGTGAATTGTTTTCCCTCATTGAGTAATTATTTACAGTATAAATGCTTGGTTGTATGAATGGTCTTACCTGAAAATATCAAGCCTTTAATTTTTGTACTTTCAAAGTGAAAATGGAATTTCCTGTTTATGGTAACTTAGGCCTATGTCACGGAAATGTCACGGTCAAATTTTGGATGAAAAAATCCAATGCAAGTCAGCACACTTCAATCAAATCGCGATGGACTACTAGTGTATGTGAATATTAAACGGCAAAAATATTTAAATATGAATCCTGCATGTTTTATGTCTCTGTGTGAAGGAATTGTGCAGGCGCGTCTGCCCCATTCATTCCGTGATATTACGCTTTTATGAATGGACTTCGTGATATTAAGCTTTTATGAATGGAGTTCGTGATATTACACTTTTATGAATGGAGTTCGTGATATTACGCTTTTGAATGAATGGACTGTTTCCCCTTATTGAGTAATTATTTACAGTATAAATGCTCGGTTGTATGAATGGTCTTACCTGAAAATATCAAGCGGGAAATATCGCAACGTTGCCGCGTCATCCAGTAGATTTCCAACAACCAGCGAGCTGGAATCCTCGAGGATTGGATCTGGAGTCTTCGCTTGTATTCGTATCGCTGATTAACCATGTGGATGGATGATAACAGCCTTCCGAGCCTACCAGTAGGCACAGTAGGCACCTTCTAGCCCATTCCTATGGGCTGATAACCACTGATAACGCCCATTCAATCGAGTGATAACATTCGAAGCGGGTGAAAGAATTAGGCTGTAGATGTGTAAATATACAATACAAGTGCATGCTTACTTTGTAAAATGTGTTCTAATTCACACATAAACTTAATTATGGAAGAAGGGAGTGACAGTGAGTATGTGTGTAACCGGTCCTACTCAACTCACTCCGAGTGGGATTTGAACTGTG